>NW_006799995.1:987710-1032739 GCF_000485575.1 Poecilia formosa
GTATGTGATTGACATGTGTATGTCAATCACATACACCTGTGATTGACAGGTGTATGTTTTCTCAGTTCATCCTGAGGACTGCACAGGATGAACTGAAACAGGAAAGAAACAGGAAGTGTTTCTTTGGAAGCCAGAATGGCTCCAAGCTTGACCCCTCAGGTTGGTCTGCATCACTGTCAGTTCATTTCAAGGTTATTCCAGTATTAATTGCGAAAGTGACAGCATTCCAAAACTTGAAATGTTTCTGTGCAGTTGGAAAATATAATCAGCGCAGCGTTGAAGAGTGGAGATGTCCGGCCTCTCGATTTGTTCTTAGAGAGAAACACATTTGAAGACATGTCTATTAAATGCTCCCAATAGTTCCTCAATAAATTGGACAAACTTGTCACCAGGGTAAGATTAGGTCCAAATAGTTGTTCATCATTCTGTTAGTTTAATTTCTTTATTAAAAAACTCTGAAGAACTTTTATACTCTTTAGGGTTTGGATCAAAAAGAGACCAAATCGGCCAGTTTGGGACTTGCGAGCCTCTACAAATGTGGGAACAATTTGAAATTACCGAGTGGGGCAGGACTTTCAGGTTTAATATCTCAAGGACTAATTAAAAAGATAAGTATATGCTATTAAAACATACCCAACAATGTTTACAGAGTAAGTATTTTCAGGTTTTAAATTATTATCATTATTTTTTGAGTACATGGTTCAGTGGTTTGAGAAATGCAGGAAGCTGTGGATCCAACACGGCCCACACTGGGATGAGACCATGTTTGCGCTCTCGGAGAACTTCCTAAATGCCTTAATGGTGAGCGTTTGTTCATCAGTTAATACATTTAGTGCAACAACACGTTTTCTGCCTAAAATATTTTCTCCTGTTTCCTCTGCTGCAGGTAGTTCATGAGTCATGTAAAGAGGGTATGTCTGTAAATTTCACATTTTATTTGTCTTTTGGTTGGAAAAAAATGTTGAGAAAACTAACAGAGTTAGAAATCCTGTTTCTTCAATTGTATGCAATTGGTATAGCACAATAAATTGTGACACTTGTGCGTTATTTGCATAAAATCAGATGACGGTAAGTGGTTAAAGGTGTTTCGTTTCCCTGCAAACTTTATTCCCTGACATTCCTTTCAGGAACTTCCCAAGTGACTGAGTCCTTCCTGTATCCTGTCGGTCAGTTGGCAGTAGACTCCAGAATCAACATTTTGATCCAGAAAGAGGTGGGGAAGAATTTGTGTAACTTGTTCTTTTGAGAATGACGTTGAGTCTGATGCACGGAGGTCTTTGGCTGCAAATAAACGCATTCATTTTGCTCCGACAGGCAATTCGTAAATATAACATAATTCTGGATAAAATCCCGGTGGAGTTCAAGAAAAATAGGAGGATCCTAACATCACAAGACGCTTCAGATATCATGTGGGTAATTGTAGTTTTCTCGATGTGGTTCCAATTTCTAAACTTTCCACGCTTGCTGGAACCCGCCTGCGTTTATTTTTCTGCAGGAGCAAACTGGCAGGTCGGATTGTGGAGGGTGGTGGTAAGTTTTTTATTTTTTTATTTTTTTATTATTTAATTTTATTTTTATATTTTTTAAACAAACTCTGCTGCCTTTTTCGTCCAAAATAAATACAGAAACGTCCTATTTTGCAGATTATGACTTGCAGTCATCCCTGATGGAGGCATTGTGCAGAATGGCCACTCCCGATCAGAGGAAGAAGCTCGCAGACCAGTGGTTTAGCATGGCCCATGTCGCCAGTGGTTTTGCCCAGATCATTGACTCCGAATTTGAAACGGTGCTAATAATTAATATGAATATTTACTTACTGGAGTGACATGCTGTTTTATTTATCTTTAAGAGACAAGAAAAAAAAAACTATAAATGTGTAATTTTAGGCTTGCAGAAGGTTTCTGAACATGGTGAACGGGATGCAGGGAGACAAAAGAAGGTACGAGAGCACAATACATTGTCACATTTAATTCTATGAAATGAATTCAAACAATAATCGTTGCATGTTGCTTTGCTGTGTCACACCGCAGAAACTTACATAATTAAAATTTTTGGATGATTTCTAACCACATTTTCTCTGAAACATGAAGAATATTTGTTTTTTGAGTTTGGAAAGTTTGTATTTTTAACTGAACAGCAGTGTCCTTTCTGTGCCGCAGAGTGTACTCTTACCCCTGTTTGAGAGTGTATCTGGGCAAGTATGAGGTGAGTGTCAAAAAGGTTTTTAATCAGAGCTTAATATGTATTGGTACTCTAAAACATGATTCTGGCATGAAAGTAAATGTACTCTGGTAGTGAATGATTATCTTGTCATTAGGTTTTGTGCACAAGTGGTAATTTACTAGTCTATGTAAGTAGTTATTGCAAAAAGATTCTGTTTATCTTGTTAGCTGTTGATGCCATCCGACGAGAAACTCGAGGAATTCTGGATTGACTTCAACCTCGGCAGCAGCAGCATCTCCTTTTACTTCTCTTTACCTGATGAAGAGGTACTGGCACACCAAAGTTGTTCTGTGGGAATCAAAATCAACCGAAGAGAACTTGTTCATTATGGTTTATCGAAAGTTAGCCTCGATTAGAGCCTAACAAGGCCAAATTTTCTGTTTTATCCAGGATGGCCACTGGGAAACAGTTTGCATCAATGAGAATGAAGTCCTCAGCTACACGGTGACAGGTTACCACGGCCCTGAAATAACTCTGTATCTTTGGTCTTTACTGCAGGCGAGATAAATGAACGATATACAATAAAAACTGCTCTTTATCTCTAGAGGTGGCCAAGAGGAAAGTCTTGCTACTCAAGCTATCAGAGGTCGTCGTTGTTGATTCAGTGGAAGGATCCAGTCTCATCATCCATTTCAGCTCCTCTCTGGACATCCTGCAGGCTGCTCGCAGTGTTTTTGGAGATGACAAAAACAAAGTTAGTGACCGATTTGTTGTAAAATATATAAATACCGCAACATTTGCTGTGGTATATAAAAGGGTTTGATCAAACATTAAGGTGGGGAAACCTGACAATCCACAAAAAAAAAAAAATAATAATAATAATAAATTAAATGTTAGTATATAGTGTCGATTAGACTGTGAGAAAAGGAAACATTTTGGTCATAATAAATTATTGTCTGGCATTAATCTCTCTTATTCTGTCAGGGCACCCATGTAGTGAAAACAGAAGCTAAACACACAGTAGAAGGGATCAGCACCCAGGTAAGCAAAACCCTGACAACAGGCTTTATTTATAGCCATATGTTCAATATGATATTTACACATGAAATGCAGTGTGCTGATCCTTTGTCGACAAGTTTATTCCTCAGAGCGTCTTCAAGCTGTGTTAGCAAAACCAAAAATTTGTGTATTGATGTTGCTGCATGTGTGTCTGTTCACACAGGTTGTTCCAGAGAGCCAGGTGTCTCTGAGTGAAAATGAGAAAAACACTGCCCCCTTCCTGTTGTCCACCACAACTGCACCTGCACAGGCAACACGTTTGGATTTTACATAAAAATGCTGTAGTCGGTTGTTTAACATTAACATAATGCGAATATATCAAGTTGTCTTTTGTCTTGCATCTAGATGGTGACCCCTGCCAGACAGCGGATATCAGAGTCCACCATCTACATCAGCAGCAGTGAGAGAGGAAGTGTAAATGTCGGCTGTTTTCTTCCTGCTAAGTCATCAAGTGAGTAACGCCTGAAAGTGCAACATCACGAGTAGCGTAAGGAATAAGTAAATACCAGCTTGAATGTGTTAGTGGTTGTGTTAGATTGTTTTTGCTCAAGTTCCAAGTTGGCATATGGTTGATACTTTGCTTTGCAGCGCACACCTGTTCATTGACCAATCCTGAGTTCATTTATTTTCTCTTAAGGAATAATTTTTACAGCAACCTGTCTGTCAGGATTAAGGCACAAAGCATGCGACTCAACCTTTACCTGATACCATTTGCTTTTCTTTTTATGTGTACATTACAGCCAATAACAAAGGCAGCACCTCTTTGCTGAAGTTCTCTGTTTGCAGCACAGCTGTTATGACCAACAGCCACAACACAACACCATGCAGCACAGAAGTGTTTGGCAACAAGGAACAGGTTTGTCACAAAAGAAAACTTAAATGATGCACTGCTTGGTCTGTCTTATAAAATACATCAACATTTCTGGTTTAAGGCATACAATTGTTTTTGTAAAGCCCTTTATGTTGAGCACACAGTTAAAACAGATAATCGACCTTAAACAAGACCATTTATTGGTCTATCAATTTACCTTTTTTTTTTATTATTTTTGTTACATAAAGTAAAATATACCAGAACTTTTATGATAAATTGGATTGAAAGTTTAAAATGTTTTAATCATATTTTAGGCTAATTCCCATCTCATTTCTTACAGTTTCTAAAGGGTAGAGCAACAGAAAGCAACAGAATCCGAAAAAAAGTTCCATTCTTTTTATTCTGAAATAATAGAAATAATATTTGCCACTAATTCCATAGTAAAAATTAATGTTGGTAAATTGTAAAACGACCTCTACAAAAACTCAGCAGAATTAATTGTTCATTTACAAAAAGTCTTGAAAATTATTACTTTTTGTTTCACTGATGGTATCATGGTTGGCTGAAAGTTGCATGTTAATAGCTGCATGTCATTCAGTTTTATGCGTTGTTTCTGTGTTCCTTACAGAAGATCCCTGTGGCAGCAGCAGAAGATTCCTTTCTATTCGAAGAAAAGTCTCAGGGTATTGCTACAGTGACTTTGATCTGAACTTGTCACCAAAAATACAAACATGGGTTTGTAATTCTTTAACCTATAAAAGTTCTCCATCACCTTTTTACCTCCAGAATCCAATTTTGTACCCGACACACAACCCAGAGCGGCATGTAACACGTAAGTCGAGGGATAAACTTCTAATCAAAGACAGTTTTTCTATAAAGAGAAGTTGTTTTGTTTGTTCAACCTACAGTGGCTCTAACTGGAGCAAATTATCCGACTCTGAAATGCTAAGGATGCCAACTCAGAAAATCACCTCATTATCAAGACTTGGTAAACAAAGTTGATAACCGATATCAACATAGCATATATGTATGTATGCATGTGTGTGTTAATCTGTGCTGTTATCTTTCTCTGTTCAGAGCCTAATTCAAGTTTGCTGGAACCGCAGCAGCGCTGCCCTTCCTCAGGCCAGAAATTGTCTGTTTCCGGGTCAAGTCTTGTTCTCCACAAGCAGTTCCACAGTGAGTTGACCGAGCGCCTGCAGAAGCTCCTCAATGACAGGAGCAAAGATCCTCCGCCTCAAGAATCAGCTGATCACCTCAGGAAAGCGTCCAATACCAAACGGGGCTCCGGAGAAACAGACTCAGAAAACACGCGTGCTTCTGTGACTGTTCCCAAAACGCAAAGGGCTCAGAGAAGCAAACAATCTAAAGAAAAGGGGAAAGAAAAGACGGCACTGGAGGCAGATGCTGGTGCTGCGAAAGCTTCAGAGAAGACCATCACAAATAAGACTGTCCAGAACCAAAAACAATCTCAGGTCAAAGATGACATCAAGATGGCGATTTCGAGGAGAGACAAAGTATGAATTCTGTGTATTCAATCCATTTAACCAGCAGTTTAAAGTTATTAATTGTTTCAGTGATCAGTTTTAATCTCGTTCTCACGTACAACTCAGAGAGACTCAGAGGTCACAGCTAGCATGATGAAGCTCATCTCCAGCCGTTACGAGACTAAAACCCAACCCACAAGAAAAGGCAGTGCAGAGAAAATGACTCATAACTGGATTCCCCCTCTCATAAACAGGTATGCACATTTAGGGATTTTCTTCATATCAATAAACATACTTCAGTTAGAGCAGAAAAACACCATGTACTGCCTGGTTTTTTTTTTGTCGTCGTAGATCAATCTTTAACATGGTCAAGATGCCGACGTGTAAAGTAAGTCTTTGTTTAGCTGATATCTTGACTTTACCTGAAAAATTACTGTGGCACCTGCTTGTTTAACTGAAGATATGTTATGCTACAGATGGAAACACTCCAAAAAGTAAACGTTAGGAAATCCTTAAACTCAACCACAGCCTCTGTCAGAAACAGGTAATGCAAACATTTGAGTTGAAATTGGGAAAATTGGGGAGGAAATGATAAATTCTAGGGTTGTAATTCATTTGAAGTTGTATTTAATCTCCCTTTTGTTTCGTAGGAAAGATACCTTTGAATTCAGTGCTGATTCTCCTCTCTCCATTGGGGTAACAGATCCTTTTCTTCCTTACTTTCTTCCTTAATCTCCTACTTGGTTGTTTTGCAAATGAAAAATGTGTAGGAACCTTGACCTGTAATTCAGTGGCCAACATTTGTCAAGATTTAATGTTTTTAACTACTGTGGATATTTAAGTTTTATAAATGTTTTCTTGCCCATTAGAAAGAGAACCAACCCTTTACCAAATCACTTGTCACATCAACCAGGTGAACCACAATAACATTATACAATGACAAAATGAAGAAAAAAATTATCTAATCCTCAGAGGTTTCACTCCATAACTATTCAAATGTGGAACTTCTGAGATTTTCTTTTTCTGGTTGTTTCATTTTATTTTTGTTGTTTGACAGTGGCATCCACAACTCCTCTACATTTCTCATCACATCTAAGAAAGAGCAACCTCTGGCAAAAGTACGCTTGAGTTATAGTGGTCCAAAATAATTGATGTTTCTCAGTTTGGAGCAGCATGGCTGCATATTGGCTCGTCTGACAACATACATCTGCATTTGTCACCTGCTGACATGTATGTTGCAGAACAAGCTGCATGTGAAAAAGCATCTGTTCAGTGACACAGACACGGACAACGCCCCGACAGATGTCAGCTGGCTGAGAGAGTCAGCCAGGAAGCCCAAACCCCAAGTCATCAAGTACTCCAGACAGCCACAGATCAAACCCAAAAAAGTCCCTCTGCAGTCTCCAGGTCCATAGCCTTTAATTTATTGCAGAAAAGCTCAATAAAAGAATGCATCATTGATCCTATACATAAAGCTTATTATATCATTTGGTATTTACTTAACAGACATACCCCCAGATTTACAATCATCTTCAAAAGTTGGGAAGGACAAAAGCAAACTTACTCAGGTAAGACGTTGCAGCTACTGCTCCACAAACTGCTGCTGCTGCTGTACCCCACGTTACCACTGTGTGTCACTGTCGTATAACAAGAATCTGTGTTCATAGGAGGCCTTGGATCACCCAAAGGCAGCGAAGCAAGCAGCAGTCAGCAGAAAACCACAAGCTGCTTCAAAGAGGCCCAGGAGAGTGGCAGCCACCTCTAAGAAGAACTACAAGGAACCAGATACAGATGACAGCCAGTCGGAAACAGAGACGCCTCAGTCACCCAAGGCAAAAGAGCTTTTTCTATGCCTCGTGTTTTGTGTTTAAGCAACTCATCTGAGCAAGTAGTGCAAGCTCATCTGTGCCACATTCACAGAGCTGTCTGTTGAAAGCATACACAAAGTCTTGACTTTGAGCTTTATAAAGTTTTATATGACATTTTTATTAACATTTTTGTTATACTGTGAAAATAAATTATTTTAAACTTTCTAAGTAAATAAACTACTCATAAAAGATAGGGATATTCAGCTTTCAGGTGAAATTTTATTACGAACCTATTCACTACAACCCCTACAGGTGAACTTAATGTGACCTTATCGAAATTTCTAAATGCACAACTTTCTGTTCTTTAACATCTTGTGTATTGACACATTTCATAACAAGTGTTTGGTCCATGAATCAACCAGTAAATTTACAGATCCAGTCAAAGTTTGTATTTGAACAGTCCTCCTCATCAGGTTGTTCGCATTTTGACATCATGAAACCAAGACGACACCTAACAACTAATTAGCAGTACCTCACCGTCTCCAGGCTTCAAACCGCATATCTTCAGATGGAAGCGGCCACTGAGCTTTTAGTGTCACAGAGTGTGGTCAGCAGGTTGCAACAGAGAGACTGGAGCGGTCACAGAAAGCCGTAAAAGTGGATGTCCTTTGGGCACACATCACACTGATGACTGCTTCATTGTGGAACTGTGTGATAAATCCTAGGAATGCTTAAGGAAGTGTCATTTTAGACCATTCAAAACTTGACATCCGCATGGTCTGCGTGCTAGATGACCCAGAAGGGCACCTAAACACACCTCCAGGTCAAATTGTCTTGCATTGCGCAGGGAGCATGTACACTGACTGGTCAAGGGACCATTAGGCCTCAGTGCTGTTCTCTGATCAAAGTCGATTCACGCTTAGCAAAAATTAGATAATAACGATGCTGGAGGCGACAAGAGAACGCTATGCATCAGCCACTGTTGTCACTAAACGAGCTTTTGGTGGTGTTACAGTGTGGGTATGTGTGTATAGTCAATACAGAACTACTGTACACTTGGTGACAAACCTATATACTGCGAATTACATCCATTCATTGTAACTCAGCATGAAGAACACAGGCCTAATTTCACTTTCATGGACAACAGTTCTCCAGCGCATCGAGGTTGTGTTATTAGCGATCGGCTGCTGGAGACTGGGGGATAACCTCGAATGGAGTGGTCTGCACTTTCTCCAGACATAAATCCCATTGAAAACCTATTGGATCACCTAAAACTTTGTGAAGACTCATGTCCCTCTGTACCCAAAACCTCAATAACCTAAGGACCACCACACAAGAATTACCTCAGCAAACAATAAGTCAACTAGTGAACAGAATGAGACGTCGTTATAAAGGTGTTGTTGATGCTCAAAGGCACATGAGACGTTATTTAGGGATTGATGTTTTTGTTGCATACACAACTCCTTTGTTGGCTTTTTTTCTGTGACATGAAGAAATGACCATTGCATTGTTCTACTTAAAAGCCTAGTTTCATTATATATCTTTATAGGGTGAACTTTTTGCACTTACCATAAATTTCACCCAAAATCCCTTTCTTTTTGTGAGTGTTTTACTAGTACGTGTCAACCCCAGTACTTTAGTGAATGGTAAATCTCAACTTGGGTTTTTTCAGATTTGACAAAGTGCTGTTTTTCCTTTAAAACAGCACTCCTCTGCCGATAATTTGAAGAATTTAGAAAAGACAAAAGAGGTTGCGCCAACAAAGAAGAAAAGGACTGCGAGCAAACAACCAATCAAAATGAAACCACCCACAGAGTTTGTGTTGGATGTGTATCCTTTTTCCAAAGAAGAGGTACATACATTTTGTTTAATTTCACCCACATTAACTGATGATTGTGCATAAATATTCATAGTTAGACATCACAGAAAGAGCTGAATAATAATACATTTTGGTGTGTCTGACTGTTTTATTTGTTCTGTCGAGCAGCAGTGGAACAAGGAGGAGAACTGTGCAGATGATCCACCGATAAAGAAGAGTAAAAAAGACCTCTCTGACCACCAGGCAGACAAATACAGGGAGGCCGATCTCACAAAAACAGACCTTAAGGTGAGAGTTCAGTCATAAAAATGAAGATTGTGAAATAGGATTTATGAATGAAGCTTTTTAGTTGATACTAGTTTACTCTAATGACTCAGTAATCCTAATGGTAAAATTCCCCAAATAAACAACCCTCTAATAAAGTACTATATTAAACAATGATAATGGCTAATTCATGAGAAATAATTTAATCTTTAATTTCACATTTTTGTGCAAGAAAAAAAGAAATAGAGGCCACAGTGGAACTGGAAAGTATAACGCTTCACATTTCCCTCATTTGTAATGTTACAGCCTTTAACTCTACACACAACATCACATAAAGACAACATGAAAAGATTTTAGAGATTTTTGAAAGTATATCAAAAGTAAGATATCATATGTTCATAAGTATTCACAATCTTTACTCAGTACTTTGTTGATTCACCTTTGGAACCAATTACTGTCTTATCTGGTATTTAGCAAGAAAAAAAAGATAAAGCTGAAAGAAAACAAAAAACGTTTAGTTTGATTTGATCTGAGAAAAAAAGGTTCAAAGTCTTTTTTTTTCATAATATGTGTTAACAACTGTTTTCAACCATTTACTTTTTTATGTATAAATAGTTTGGTATTTCATGCTTACAGCTGTCCAGAATGAATAAAAAGATTATTTCCCAACAGGTTAAAGCGGGGAACATTCTCCAGGAAACTTTGATGTTGAATAAGAAAAATGTCATCCCAGGTCGAGAACAAACAAGTTCTTTGAAGGATTCCTTGGCCGCCTGCCAGACCTCTTTCTGTCCGTCTCCTCCTTTCATTGAAAAGATGAGATGTAAGTTGGAGAGGAAAGCTCCTTACCAACTTCAGAGAGAGACAACAGTCTTTTGACTTCTTTGACATCAGTCGAATCTTTCATGGTTAATCAAATGGTTTCGTTACATCACATAGGCCACTGTTATATATATTTTTCTGGCCCTTTGGCAGTTCTTGAAGTGGAAAATGATTCAGATCATTCAAATTGGCTAATTTGGGTTCATCTGGGGAATTGTAAGGTTTTCCTCATTTTTACAGCATGACTAAATTAAGTGGAAAGTTTGTAATTCTAACAGATATAGCTACTTGTGAATGTGATCCATCTCAGTCTTTAAATCTGTAAATAACATGGAATGTTAATGTTTGCAATTAGGTAATGACGATGTGTTTCAGAAGTGGGGTCAGAGTATTTGACGAGAATAGTTGCACATAACATGTTTTTTTTTTTGTTTTTTTTACAAACAGCACTTTTGCACCTTTTGGTATTTATCTTAACATTTTGTCATTGTGTATGTTCAGTTGAGTCTCAGTTTCCATGTGGTGCTTCTTCGCTCCAAACGATGTTATGCTTTCCAAACCCTTAACCGTAAAACAGTGTGGAGAAAGGGTGTATATGTTGACCTTCTGTGCTCCAACCAATATCTGAAGCCAGCTGTTAGAACATCTGTGTTTGCTTTGGACCCTCACAGCCGCTGGGAGGTCAGCACCAACCTTGGGTTTGACCTGCTCCACTGTCCTCAGCCCACGGGGATCCCCACTCCCTACCTCCAGAGATCTATCCTGCCAGGGCACCCCCTCTCCAATCCAGCTGCTACCCAAAGTTCGCTCCACAGTCAACAGCAAAGGCCAGCGTAAGCTGTCTTCTTTCTATAACGGAGAACAAAACCAGGACTATTCGAAGACTCCGTCCGTCCCGTCTGCCTGTTCACTGGCAAGTCAGACCCCCGCACCCAGTCCCCCCACTGGACTCACTGCTGCAGAGGTTGGTCAACCTCCTAACTCTGAAAACGTATGTCACGCTCAAATGTTCTGCATCAAAAGTTAAACAGTTGTTGACTGTGTTCTCTCTCCACTTTGATAATACTGCTCATGGTTGGACTGAGCCATTTTGTTAGCTCCAGAAACAACCCAATTTACTCTTAATCAAATATTTGCATAACCTGGAAGCTCAGGCCTGATAACATACTCACAAATTGATACAGATGGTTGTCGAATTCTCAGAGAAAGCAAAACGATTATCAGTGCATCTGTGAGAGAAGGTAGTTGAACTTTAGGATATTGAGCAATATCTAATAGATGGGGAATGCCAGCCATCTGTCTTCGAATTCTAATTAAGAAACTAACAAATTCTGTTGAAATCAACCAACAGCTGGGTAGACCAACAATAACAACAACAAAAAAACATGGTGGAAAGGAAATTGTTCACGAAGAAAAAACCTGCAAATAACCTATACTAACATGTAAGACTCTGTGAAAAGAAGAAACGTTGCTGTTTTTAGATTCTTAATAAGAAGTTATAAATTCAGCAATTTACTGATATAAATCACATTTTTTTCAGGAATATTCTATATCATTGAGTTTTACGCTCCAGGTAAAACTTTCACCTGTGATGTTTTATTCCAGTTGTCAAATGCTTCTTGCAACACTTCATCTTGGCAATTATTCAGCATCTCCCCTCTCAGTCTGAAATGTAGCATCTTCATGTGATTCACATACCATTACCTCACGTGTAAACCACCGGCGTTAGTTGACAGCCGTGAATCACTGGAAAAATGTATCAGCTCTAAGCTGTTAAATAACTGAAGGCCGTCCAATAGGTGAGCTGGAATTCCCAGAGGTTGAACTCAAACAAACCGTGACACTTTAGGTAGAAACACAAAGGTTCTCTTTTAAGACTCATTATTGTAACAGTTATACACACATCATAAAGTAACATGAGACCATTTAGCTAAAATTGAAACTAGACCATTCAGAGGGAACGAGTCGTTTGACGAGTTAAAAAGAAAATCGTGTAGTGATTATGTAGGATATTATGAACAGTGAAGTAGCACGATTGAAATATTCTTTCGAACTCCAGGCTGATAATATTACTGTTGCACTTCATCTGCTTCCTACTGCCCTCATCATTCCTTGTTTATAATCCACAGCAGACATTTGTAATTACAAAATGAGCTGCAATATCGCCTCACATCGACGATTTGTCATAATGTTCTCTGGCCTTAATTGTTTCTTTCCAGATTCTTCCAGTCCAGCAACATCTGTCCCCAGTGCCTCCGTCCCTTTTGTCTCCATCCACACAGCCACTCTTGACATCAACTCTTCTGGAGCTAGACAAGCCACCAGTACCGTCTGCCCACCAGTCACCGCTCCCTGGAGTCGCCTTACCCAGTGGTTGTAACCTTGACCTCAGTAAAGTGTCCTCAGTTTCCCTGGGCTCCCTAAGCCAGTCATCGCCAAAGTCGTCAGTTCTCAGCAGAAACACGAAGGAGGTTTTTATCTCTTTTCCTGAGGCTTTTTTTTAGGAGTGCACCAATTGTAGTCTTTTTTGGCCGATCCCCCATTGCCAATTCCGATTTTGACCGATTTGTTTTGTCTGACATATTGCTAAATATAGTAATATGTCAGACATATATAGTCAGACAAATATAGTCTGACTATACAGTCGGGCGACAAAGGGGAATGACAAATGTGAAGAAAAAACATACAGAAAAGCAAAAATCAAAAATCGCAAAGAGGAGAGAACAGAGGACAATGGTTGAACGTTCGACGAGGGAGAAAAGAGAGAAGAATAAGAGAAAAGATCAGAATTTATCATTGAACGGTGCACCGCAGAAAACAGAAAAAACCCGAAACCCAGGGCGCAGCGGCAGACAGCAAGCAACCACCCACCCCCTGGAGTTAAAAAAAAAATAAAGAAAACAAAAAAGAAAAAAAAAAAAATCAAAAGAAAGACATGCATGGAAGAAAGAAAGAAAAAAAAAAAAAGGGAGGCAAAAAAAAAACAACTAATAAATTAACAATGCTAAGTCTGGTGGGGGCACAAGTAAAGCCTGGTGGCCTGCCAGGCTTATAACACACTGAGGGAAACCCTGACCTTTGTTTTATTATATTTGCCTGCGTCTAGAAAATGTATGAAATTTGATTTAAGAGTTTTCCAGATCTGGTGCTTATTAATATAGCATTTGTATTTTCATTTTTTCTTCCTCTATCCCATTGTCTTAAAATAAAAAAACATATATTTACTCTTTATAGTTTGTAAAACATTGAGAACTTTTAATGTTTAGACTATTTGTAAAAGTGTAGAATTTTGTCATTAACTGAGTAGGAAACCCTATCTTGGATGTTTGTAGATTACTGAGTGGACTGGACAATTTAAAAAGTGGAAATGGATTATTGTGATATGACCATAAAATAAGTGCCTAATGCATCACTGTTGATTCTGATAGAAAACACCGGTCACTGACAAGAACCTTGAGCTGACACAGCATTTCGTCTCAGGTAAAACGTTCTTATTTTTCAGTTCGTTAAGTTGCTAACAGCATAATGTGTGCACCACAAATAAATCGTTGCTATGTATTAGTGCAGAAAAAGAGAAAAACAATGGCTGCTTGATGCGTGGACGTGTCTTTTAGGACCAGCTCGCAAACGCTGCATTTCATCATCCAGTAATTCAGAGGAAGATGAGAAAGAAGAGGAGAAGAAGAAAAGCAAGATTAGAGGCCAGCGTTCTCCTCGAATGAAGCCAAGAAAACTTTTCAAGTCTTGTAAGCCATATTTATCATTCTCACCCCCAAAAATAAATAGCTCTTTTGCTAAAATACATTTAAAAAAAAAGAAAGCCAGAACACCACTGGCAGTAATTGCGCATAAAAAGGCGTGTGATCAGGTGAAACCACGAGGCCTGTCATTCTCTTAAACACTTGAACTCTACAGTACATGATGAAATAATGTTTTCACCACGATTTTACCCAACATTTTATTTTGGGGTGTAGGCAACTTTCTAAAAAGAAAATATATGATTTTGCAGTGAGAATTATGCAGAGAGTGAGACGTGTTCAGCAGGTTTGTGTTGGAACAACAAAAGCGATTCAAACTAGAAGTGATGTCTGGATGTGTTCTGCTCACAGTTGCCGAAGTGTCTGCGGTGGATGAGATGAGCCACATAAGCTGCAGTCAGTGGGAGACTGAAGACATGGAAGAGGATTCAGAGCTGCCAGGAAGAACTCTGAACCCAAATAACCTCTGTCAGCAGCTGAGCTCTGAGCTGAAAAACAAGTTCCAGGTTTACTTGCACACATTCATACACACGCACACACACACGCACAACAAAATAAGAAAATATCCTGTACTGTGTTTTATGCCCAGACCCTTTCTGAAGCCATGAATATTCTTATAAGTCTTCAATTAACTGAGTTTATTTTAGAAAGCAGTGACTACCTTTAAGAATGGACTCCTCTCCGACTTGTCTTGATCAACTGTATGTCGTGTGATAAATGTTTTCAGGACCGTTGCAAGATTATGGAAATCTACAACAAACAATCTTCCAAAACTTTCCAGCAACACATCTCCTCTATTGGTATCCAGCTTAACAAAAAAAGGTCTGTCCTGGGGGATTTTATGGTTTTCTAATGTATTTCTAACCTTTTTGTTAAATGCACAAACTGACTTGAAAATGATTTGACCTTCAGTACTATTTAATAAAGAAAAACATAGATGGTTGTCTGGCTTTTGTTTTATCAGAGCTCTAATTTTCCAGTTATTGAATATCCGCATGCTGCTATAGGCTCCAAATCCTCAACGTTCCTGCTTTGTGGGATAAAACTCTGCAGGCTTTTCTTCTTAGATGTATTTTTTTTGTTTGTTTTATTGTTTGTTTTCTGCTCTGCACAGAGCTCAGAGAGTTGGACAAATTCAAAAGGTCCTTTTGGAGGAGATCAAGAAGATGGAGCTGGACAACAACATGCTGCAAAACATGGAGAAAGACATCACCGTGGGTCACTTAAGCTTGTTTTCACCTCAAACTTGATCATAAAACTAACGTAACGACTTTAACATTGCTCATTTTAAACAGATGACAGCCATCATTTGGACCCTTCTTTCTTGCAGATATTCTGGAAAAAACAGATGATGACTTTCCATGGTTACCAGAAGCAGGAAACCAAGAGGTGAATTAAAGACTTACGTGTTTCTCTGTAGAGGCTGAAAGAGTCATATTGTACTTCAGCTACACTCTTCTGATCATTGATTGTTTTTGTTGTTGTTGTTGTTGTTGTCTTTTTTCCTCAAGCTTGGACTAAAATACCCTGTAAAACGTTGAACAACACACTTGTTTATTCAGTAGAACAAGGATTAAAGGGGTTGACTGGAAAGTCATTTCCCCCCTCTGGGCTATCATCAGAAACTAAATATGTCTCCCTCCAGCACAAGCTATTTTTGAAGAGATGTTTCCACTGCTATAACTAATAGGGGTTTTACAGATGATTTGCCTGTGTTCAGCGCCTGACTGTTATCCAGCCGGCACCCAGATTTATCACCATGGCTTATAAGCCTTATGCTTCCCAGGCTGTAACCAGCACACTCTGTTATCCAAGAAATGTCCTTTTTGTGCCCTAATTTGTCGATTAACACTTGATTCTGAAGTTTTTGTTATGATGTGTGGCAACGTGTCCTTATGCACATCACTGTGCTTTCTGCTACAATGTCACTGTTCTCCCAATGTTTACATCATAGGCCTTAAAAACACTGCTAGCATGCCAGCTGATAGCAGTCATATGCATTTAATATTAAAAAACAAATTGCTATAATATATGAGAGAAAGGTGTTTGTCTCTATTATATAATCATGATTGGTCTGGCTTTTTTTCTGATAGATACCTATGTCCAGTTTTTTTTTTTTTATCTCTCCTGCCAATTCGATTTTGAGCAAAAAGGACTTTTTTTCTGAGGAATTTAACATTTAAAAAAAATACAGCAAAGAAATTAAGAAATTAAAAGATTGTGTCAAGACAGACACTTCTTACTTTGATTGATTTTTTTAAAATAATCTATTGACCAAAAGGTTGGGAGTTTGTAGTTTTGACACGGTTAGTGAATAGACAGGAAAATGAATTTTTATTATTTTTCCCCTACCCTCACCAATTATTTATGGATCTCTGTGATCAATAATTATTTCAAATGTGTATTTTCCTTGGACACATAAAATTAGACACCACCTGGAAACAGATTGCATTTGACCATGTTATCATTATTGAATTGCACTCAAGTTTTTAATGATTTAAACTAGTTATCCATCTTGATGCCGTGTTGTGTGAGATTGTTAGCTTGTGTGTTAATTGTCATCAAATCCTGATAAAACGTGTGGTGACCTTATTATTATGCCCATTTAAATAAATTACTCAATTTAAAAAGTATTCACTTCTATACATAATTTTGAATTTGAAGTCATTCTGTCAACCGACCCATAATTTTTGCCATTAAAAATGTGTTATTTGCATTTTTTTTTTTTTATCTTCACAAACAGTCTTTTCCATTCTTTTTTTTTGTTTTTGTTTGTATGCATTTTCTTTCCAGAACTGATACACTGAAGAAAACCTTACAAAGTATCACTGGTCACAACTGGGATTATGAAGACGGGGTGTTCAAATCAGAGGTATGACTTTCACATACGTATAAATTGTATGATTTATTGTGTTTCTTCTCTGGTAATAATTGTGCAAGTCCCAAGAGGAGAAACTTTAGTTATAAATCAAAGTAGACCACTTCAGCCTCTTCCTGTCAAGGACTGTAATCTCTGTTTAACCATCAGTTTTAGTACCAGAAACTTTTACTCTTTTCTCTTCATGCCATAAATTCACTCACAGACCAAATTGTGTCTCATATCCATAAAATCTTTTTATACTGGCTGCTGCTTTCAGATGTGCCTGATAAAAAAAGACATGAAGTCGATTCAGGACAGGCTTCTCAGTGAAATGGTGAGTTGACACCAACACAGGTGACGCCTCAGCCTAAAAATCTGGCTTTCAATGTTTTACTTTTCGCTCTGCCTCTGAGAACATGTTCATTCAGTTAAATGGAAAAACTCCACACACCTGCGTTAAACACCAGGTTTTTGTCACGGAGCAGGACGGATAATTCCAGACCGTTTTTTTTTTGTTTTTTTTCTCCGCACCTTTAGTGTGACATTTATTCTGTCCAAATCAAATGAAAAACAAAAATGTTAGAAAGGATGTGTGGACTCTGAATATCCACTTTAACATCCAGTGTTGTACACAGTATCATCTGAGATGATTTATCATGTTCTCAATGATCTTTTCCGACGCTTGTGCGCTGCTCATAGCACGAGGGAGAGATCCAGAGTGTGAAGAGAGGACTACATGCTTTGTTTTTCCCCTGATGGATCCAGGTTTGGAGGTGACCAAAGGTTACCCTACACTGTGAACCGATGTGATTGTCAACATGTGATGTTGTTTCTACTGTGCTCATATGCGATGTTTTTACTTCAGATCCTTTTGTTTTGTGTGGATGCATCCAGTTGTTTGAGAGCTGGACTTGTTCCTAATATGCATTGTGTTTCGTTAGAGATGTTTCTAAATTTCAGAAGAATGTTCTTTACTATCCAGTGAGAGCTAAAGAAAGTCCCCTTGGTGTTGGTGCAAACAGGGCATTAGCCTCTGCATGGCTTTAATATTTTTAAAACACTGTATTTATGCTTTAGTGAAAGATGTTTAAGTAATAAAAAACATAATCCTAAATGTATTTAATTGTTTTTAAACCTCTTGTTAAAGCCATTCTTAATTGGAAATAAAATAGTTTGAGAAATGAATACACTGCCCATTCTTAAAAAACATGTATTTTTGAAGACAGTTTTGATGTAGTGCTTACAAAGGTATTTCTCTTTTCAGTGAAGACACTATCAGTCCCGTTCTGATTGACATACTGTATGTACAGTCAATATCAAATTCCTCCCCGACACATTCTCACCCGACTTCACAGTCTGTACACAGTCCAAGTGACACATTATTCATCAGTTAAGAAAAGGTGGTCACATGCACTACTTCTTCCCACTACATGGATTCACACCGATTTGTCAAAGTAGTCCTTGAATTAGTACAAAAAAAGAACGACAGGATTGTTTTTTTTTTGTTTGTTTTTTTCCTCTCCCTCTGCTCTCATCCTGAGAGTAAGAGGGTTTCCACCGAAGTCTCTTCCGCCTGCCTGCTTCCGCGTCGCACCCAGCGGTCTCCGGGACGCAATGCCGGCAAACATCCCTCCGTTGTTTCTCCCACACCCGTTTCTTCATACTGATAAATATGAGGGGTGTCGGAAGAAAGCTAAAGACACGCTGAAGACAATAAAAAAAAAAAGGCTTCAGGCTCTTCGATGTGTCACCACTGAGCTGGCGACAGGCAGCTTAAGGAAATTTCTACGCTCAGCATTTCTTCACAGAAGAAACTCTTCAGTCTTTCACGGCCGGTGGAACCTGCAAAAGGTAGACATGCTGTGTGTTAGTGCAGAGGATGGGAGAGGGTACCTTTGTCATCAATTCTGGCTGTGTAGCCATTAACCAGGAGCTATTTTTAAACTCTCTGGGTCACTGGTACAACCCACAGATCCTTCATTTGTAGACCAGCACAACCAAGGACATTGTACCATTTCATTATTGGCTCTCTGATACTCTTAGCTCTCCAGGGGACAACCTCCCCTCCCCAGTTTAGATGCACTCCCATCTATCTATAGCGTCTCCTGGTCTATGTAAGGAGCACGGCGAGCTAAATATAGACTGCTGCTGCCCAGAATAGAGCACGCATGCATTACCAAACACACTAACACGCAGGCGGCTCAGAATACTAACCTAGTTAGGTGTTTGCTTGAGGCGTGCACTTCCATCTCTGTGCTCTTGAACTCGTTCAGCTCTTTCCGGATTGCAGCCTGTGGGGAAAAGGCAAAAAAGACCATTATCAGTGAATCCCCTAAAAAGCATCCTGAGCCAGTGAGCATCAGTGAACAGCAGGAGAAAGATATAATCAGGATAAATCATTTAAAAGGGCGGGGGATTTTGTGAGATAAGCTGATAACAGCGACATGAACATGCTGGTAGTCCTCAGTGATAGTCACGGAATTTGGGGGAATTTCGTAATGCCTGACCTAAATATTGATTTATTTATTTCTTTTGTACATCCTGAAGGTCACTTGTCTTGACAAACACTCACCTTGTCCGCCGCTGAGAGACGAGTCCAGGGCTTGTCTGCTCTCCTGTCATAGTCCTGAGCTTTGGCCACCTCCACGTAGTCACTGAAGCGGATCAGGATCTTTCTCTCCCGCAGCTCATCAACTGTTGGCCGCTGATTGAGCTGAGAAAGCCCACCCACACACAAAAAAAGGTCAAATTAATTTAACCCAATAAAAAGGTTATGCATGTTGTCGGTTATATATAAATTAACCAAAAGTGTTGTACCTTTCTGTTTAGTCGCTGTTTTATCTCCCTCCTCTCCTCCTGCTCCGTTTGATCGTTTCTTTCTGAAAAATAATAATAATTAAAAAAAACATTCGAAAAAGCTTTACATTTTGCTCTCAATGCAAAAAGAAAATCATGTAAATTAATACTTGTAAATAAAGTGTGCTTATTTCCTTAATTTCCAACACCTTGAGTCATAAATACCACAACAAATACGGTGAGACTCACGTTTTAAAATGTTTCGACTCTCCAGCTCCTCCACATTCGGTCTCTGGCTCAACCTCCTGCGGAGAAACACCAGAACCACGTTTTGAACCATGTTGACCAAATCTCCTCCAGCCACTTTCCTCCTTCCCCTCTGTTCGTATTAAACAGGTTGCAGTTTCTTCACGACGCGCGTTCTCGAGAGGAATCCCCTATGTTTCCATCTCCCATCCAAACCGCGGCTGTGCTGCTTGGGCAGAGGGGCTCCCCACATTTGGAAGAGTGATGAACGGCGCCGATTTATCCCCGTACAGAGAATTTCCTCAAGCAAGTTTTATATTTCGGCGAGCAGCATCTCTGCGGCGGGAAAACTCCACTCTGTCTCGGCGGCGCAGGCACTCCTCTCTCTACTATCAGCCACAAGCGCTTTTTGAAGCGGGTCGTGATGGGGCTGGGACGGGGCGCGACTCCGCCAGTCTCCCTGGTTACTGCATGCATAATGTGTTGGAAGCTCCGCCCACTAAGGCTTCCCCCGCTTTTACGCTCGAGCAGGAGGGAGTAAACTCGCACCAGCGTAGTACTCTAACAGTAGCGTCGGTTTATTTAAATATGAGTCGAAAGTTATTTCTTTTAAAAACATATACAAATATTTGTTTTGTAAATAAATAAATAAAATAATACAGCAGCTTTAACCACTTGTTGTCCTGGAAGTTTAGTTTCCAGTTGTCCCTTCGCCATCAAAGCAATCAAAAGGTTCAGCTATGTGTCTGTGAGTTGGCTTTGTATGAATTATATATGTGAGCATCTTAAAGAGGTCAACATCAGACAGCCTGTGGGTTATACCCCAGCAGACCTCCAGAGGTGAAAACCACAAAGAGAGTTTGAATGCCTCTACACAACAGGACTCTCTTCATCCCCTCACCCTGGCAAACACTGGACTCTTTATAGTTTGGTTCTCTGAAACATCAAAGTTAGGTCACATGAACTAAAACCTGGACGCCCATGATGCACACGCAAAAGTAACAGTCGTTTTTTTATCTGTGTCTGCATATACTGCAGATGAGGACTTAATCTTGTCTCCATGGTTCTCAATCTGTGGCGCATGTTCTGGTAGTACTTTGGCTGCCTTCAGTGGGACTTAAAAGAAAAACCCAAATTATTCATACCCTGGTAGATATGGATTATAAGTATTTTTATTAAACCACCAACATTGTCTCTGACAGTAAATAAGACACCCGTCTCTTAGAAGACAGTAAAACTGTGTAAAATTATAACATATTTAAACATTTTATTAAAAACATGGCATGCCAAAATTGTTTTTAGCCATCTCAATTATCATTAAGCATATTTATATGGTTATTTATTGTAAATAGAATTTTCTTTGAATTGCTGACCAGCTTCTCTCATGTTTCCCCTCAAAATTCATATTCCCCTCTCAAGTCTTGCTAATATCTCACAGTAATTGCAAATTATTTTTTTGATAAAGTTTGTATTGCCCTCTATTTCCAACCATTTTGATTCTAATTACCATTTTGCCATGTTGAATCCACCAAAATGTGACAGATCATGACCTCTTAAAAAAACGTTGGCTTTGAAAATCATCAATTTTGAAAACATCTCCCAGGTTGGGTATTAATGCCTGATGGGTATGTTCCACAGTAGATGGCCCCAGTTTGTACATGAGGATGGGGCAAAATAACCGGCATTCAACTACAACTTGGAATACAATTTTCATCTTTTTTTAAATTAACCGAGCAAGATGTCTGATATCTTCCCCTTCTCCCAAGAACAGTTTCTTCTCAGTGCTAAACAGAAAGTCGACTGTTATGTCTTCAGTAATTAATAAGCATGTAGAGATCTTTACATATCTTTACATGGTACAAGGTTTTGTTCAGCCTTCATGCCCTGGAGGAATGCCTTCTGAGAACAAAGATTAGAACAGGAACACAACAATCACATGTGTTTGTAGAACGCTTTCGAAATCTCAAGCAGGAATTCCATTTGTTCCTAAAACCTGATAAAAGGAGGAGCACTCATTGCTATCCTCCCTCGTCTACAGCTTCCCCTTTGATTAGATCAGTTGGATTTCATTGCTATCAAAAGATCTCATCAGGTGGGAATGATTTACAGCTCACGATTCTTTTGTTCCCCTCACTGACAAACGAAGAGAAAAACCACGGCGAAGCGCCTCGAACGCTGTTACATTCCAAACGTACAACAAACGGAAAATCACTAGTGAAGCCCCAGCGCTTATGAGCATCCACTGTATTGACCCGGTCGCTGGGTTGCTTAGCAACAGTATCTTGAAGACAATGGAGTTTTCCTGCAGAAGTTCTCATTTCTCCCTAGTAACACAGGGAGGGGGGGGGGAGATTTCACCACCGCACTCCAAGCTGCGTGTGCTTTAAATGACAATCTGCAGCTATTTTTGGAAACATGCTGCTGTTTTCTTTTTTCTGCCTCGGCAGGAAAGATAAATGTGCTAACGGAGTTCCTAAATTTAATCAGCTTAGCAGCTAATTAAATTTGACTCGAGGTACAGTAAACTATTTTTAAACCTTTTGTCACGTGAAACAAAATGCTTAATTTACTATAGAGTGATAGAGATTTCCTGGGTGTGTGTGTTTTGTTTAAACTGACACACTGATTGCATCGCCGATTGTAGAGTGAACGTTAGAGATTTTTCTACGAGACGCAAAGAAAACACCCAAATCTTTTAGAGTTTCCATTTTTTTGATGTATTCCCCTTTTAAGTGAGGTGCGAAAGTAATCAATAAGTGCCCCAGTCGAGAGAGTTGTTAAATATCCAACCAACTGAGTGGAAAAAAACTGCATGTGGGCGGTTGTTTGGTCGTTAATTTAGGCTGCCAACTGCACCAAGAACATAAAATTTGCCTTTTTCAGCTTTCTTCTTTCTCGTAGTACTGTAGCAGGGTGCCCTGCCTCCTCCCACGCCGGTATTATTTCTGCTGATATAACTCCCCGACATTTGTGAGGAGGCAGCAGTACACGAAGGTGGAATGCATTATTGAACTGTAGCAGGAGCTAAGATTAGAAACAACATGGCAGTGTGGCTGCAGAGCTGATGCTAGCTCTGGAGCTAAAGATAGAAAGGTCGTCGATCACTGACACCGACGGAGAGACGGTGTGTTATCATCCATCATCTGTTCTGCAGCAACACACAAAAGCTCAAAGGCAAAGAAGACAATTAGAGGTTGGAGCCGTGCAGAAATGTATTGGTGCTTAGTGTGTTCTTTTGTTTCTCACGACTGCCTCAGGGAGTTTTTTTCCTCCTTCAGTTAACCAATCTGAGCTATAATTAGAAAAGGTTATCCTCCACAGTTTTTCTTTGCAGCAACGTGGAATTAGAAAGCTGTATTATTCAAAGCTCCTTGAGTTTAGACTTCTTGGTCTGACAAAAATGAATATAAATCGTTAAATTATGTCCATATTTGCCACATTAGGTCTAATGCTACACTTCAATATTTGTATTAAGAGAAGTAGCCAAGATGTAAAGGCACTCGAGTATTAAACCAGAACTGAAAAAAGTTACATACTTACAGTACAAGGTAAGTTAAGTTATTTGGAAGTCTTGTTTAGGTTAATTTTTCAAATTCAAAGCATATCACTCTGTAAAAGTCTTAAAGAAGCATTTCTTTTATGAAACAAAAGGAGTGTATCAGTGTATTATGACACTTAGCAGTAATAGCTCCTTATATTAGCAACACATAGCCTTTTGTGCTGCTTTCTCGCAGATTTATCCGACTTGTTTTTATAACACTGCACTGCACACTTCAAATCATTGAATGTCTTCTTTTTAAATGACCAAAAAGGCGTTTCTTCCAGTGCTTCTAAGAAAAAGAGTAAGAGGCCATGTTATTAGTTGCCTATTAGACACCCGTTGGACATTGTTCTCTGAAGTGTGGGTGGCACTTTGTGCTTGGCTGCGAATGATTTCACAGCGCGTTATGTAACGCTCTTGTGTGTCTCGGTTTGAAGCGCCGGTGTTAAAGAGCCTGAGTGTGGTGATATATCCAATCATGAGATAACTGCTGCTGTCAGTCTGTGAAAATTATGCGGCTCAGTTGCATTGGGAGGGCGGGGGAGGGGGGGGGGATAACTCCACCTATGTCTTTACAAAGAGGGACAAAATGTACGGACACATCAATGAAGCTTCACGGAGGAAACGTTTCTTGGAACGAGTTTGCCGCACTTGTTGCCCCCAAAATAATCAGCAGAAAGACTGATTGTAATGTGAACGTTTCAAGAAATGACGGTACATGTGTGAATTTCTAGTAATGAAAAACGTGTGATAGTCATCTATTTGGAAGATTGCCTACGACAGACGCCCCACTTCCTGTGCAGTGAATATTTTCAGCTTTAGTTAGAATTGTTATGGGTTGGTAGATAACTTAACTGTACCACAGATACAACAAAACATTCATTTTAGGGCAGGTTGTGCACGATACAACACTTTGGTAAAAAAAAAAAAAAAAAAAAAAACAGTTGGAAGATCCCAATTATTTATTTTAACTACACTTTAAATGGTAGATGATTTATGCAATTATGCATAAGCAAGGTTTTCAGCATTTTTATAACGTTCTTGCACCATCAACTACATAGAAGTCATTTTCAGATAACTTCAAGATGTGCTTAGTCTAGACGTTTTGTGCAACATTTGTCATTTCCCCTACATTGCTTCCATTTTGGTTTTTCTGTCACAGTTGAAACTTTTATCAAACACATTTCGATGTCAGGCAGAGATAATGCAGTTTTGAAACAATTATTTCATTTATTAAGGGAAATAGCTATTCAAACATACTTGCTCCCTATGTCCACTACATGTTGTGCCACATTTGGAAGCACCAATTGCCATAAAGTGTTATATATGAAATCCCTGTAGAGAAATATCAAGTCTCTTGTTTTAGCAGAGAGCAGAATTCATGGCAACAACGTTACAGCAAAGCTTCGGACAGTCACACAGATGTTGGTTTTACACCAGATGTAACAGAACCAAACCTTCTAACAGGCTCACTATTGTCACACTAGTCCCCAGAATAATTTCCAAATATTTGGACGATCATTGATATGTGTTTCTGCCTGTGTATTCCTTTTGACGATTGCGCACTCGCATTTATTGGTTTTTGTTGTTTTTGCCTCTTTTACCTTTGTTGTTCTGGCTTCTTTTGTGAAGCTAAAAATTTGTTTGATGATCTGAACTGTGTGACAAAAAAAAATAAATAAAAATAAAAAATCCAAACCAGACCTAATCTGCAGGAGGGAGAACACGTGTTTCACAGCTCCATAGTTAGGAGCATCGCAAAGCTTCTACTTCTTACTTGGCAAGTTTCATCTCTATCTGCTGACGGATTTCCTGTCGCTCCTGATCGCTCCGTGCCGGAAAGATATTCTTGTCCTCCAGCTCCTGCTTGCTCGGCCTGTTTCGTAGCTTGACGGCCAGCAGCTCCTTCCTTAGCCTGCGAGGAAGTGTACCTGCAACACCATACATGTCCATTGCACCGCCATGCCGAGACACAGGCTTAACTAGAAACCAATGCAACAATGCAGAACACCATGGCATCTAGACACAGGATGCAGTAAATACTTCTAGATTAAATACCACAATATAAAATTAAAACTGAAAGAAAAGATCAAATTGAAGCAAACGTTATAACATGACCTAATTGCTTTCTATTTTTTCTGTTGACTATCAATGAAATAATGGTGTGTGTAACCTAATTAGATTTTCTGTATATTTAATGTGGGGGCAGGGGAGAACTCTTAATCTTCACTAAAGTTCTTCTATTTTTTCTCCTCTAATATCATCAATGTAGAAGTAAATGCTCCACAGTTTTTGTGGCGTGTGGAGTGAGCAACATTATTATAATATAGACGAATACTGTCTCTGAAAATAAGCCTGGAAAAAGTAAGACGTATGGGATTGTGATGCTTGAAACTCAAATAATGTCCTAAACAACAAGAAACCCTCAAAAAGAAAAAACGTTGAATTCTCCAACACACAAATGCCTGCACGGTTCGGGGTTACACTTTCAGCAACCCACTACGGCTGTGTGAGACCCACCAGAGATGACAGACTCGTTCCAGCTGTCTAGGTCGAAGGGGAGGCCTGAGGTCTTGGAGAAGCACTGGTCCAGCCGTACGTTCTCCTTATTCTCCTCCGCTTCCTTCTTGGGCCAGTCAGACCCTCCGGCTCCTATGCAGCCGCCGGTTAAAGACGACATGTGTTGGTTGTCAGAGCTGCAGGAGCGAGACAGCCGTCCGTCGGAGCACCATAGCCTTGGGGGCGAGCCCTGCTCACACCCGTCGTGGACACTGAGGAAAACACGAAAGGACAGATGGTTTTTTATTGTGAACAGCGAAAGAGATATAGATACAACTGAACTGAACGGAAAAACACTGACAATAAGTGAGAGTGGCTCATGGGTCAAAATTCCAGCAAACTACTGCAAGAGGCTTGTGGAAGCCAAAAGAAAACATCGCTTCACCAGTCTGTGTCTGGACACAGAGGGGATTTGGGTCGAAACTTTTGTTACTTCGACATCCTAGCGGGGCCTGGATGCAGTTTTAAAAGCTTTAACATTAAAATTTGATATTGTGAAATTATTTATTTTTGCCTCCTGCTTCTAAAGTAGGCAGTGTCACGATTAAAACGCGTCTCATAAATTAGCAATCAGCAGCCGACTGGATAGTAGGTTTTACGGATTGGGGGGAAATCTATACTAGAAGAATATTTTATGAAAATATATATTTTTTAAATTTTTTGGGACGACCATGAATCTAGAAGGTCATTCTTCCATCAGGGACCAATTCTATCTTATTTATGTTATTTTTTAAGCAAAGAATATGACAAAAAAACTGTAACAACTAAATAAATCATAATATGGAATATCCATAAATTGAAAACTAACCTCTCCTGTCGATTCTTGGAAGCAAAAGCCCTCTGCAGCTCCTCCATAATGCAGCTGGGAGGCATGGGAGGGTGGATCATATTGCCCAGGTGTGGGGATCCCGAAGGGTTTGCCAGGGGCCCCCGTAGTGGCAGGGTCATCGATGTCAGGCTTTCTGTGGCCCTGGGCAGAGGCTCTTTGGGGAGGTAGGAGTTGGGCAGGTGAGTAGGGAGCGACACAGGTCCTGAATCTAAAAGGCACATAAATTAATGTTAATAATCATGCAAATCTCTCTTATTTTTTCTGAACTAGCTGTATTTGTGTACATATTTAGGATTCAGCTTTCAGTATCTTAAGGTAACTTTACATGTTTAGTTAACAGGTCTATGCATCAAACTATACCAGCTTCATGCCGAGTTTACAGCTTTTTGGTTAGATGCTAATTCGCCTGGTATTGTAATAGAAGTAAAATTAAGGGTCTTTCAGAAATAACTTCACTAGGACAATAACTGTAAACACACTGGACAGCTTTCAACCTGTACAGAGGGAGGCTTACATTGACTTCCACATTCACCCCATTCTGTTCAGTAATGCCATATTGTCATATTTTATTTTTCATTATTTAGGATTATTCAGCTTTTAAAATCAAAATTCAGTCTTTCTTTTCTTTTTGTTTTCATTTTTAACAAGCATCAGTAACAACCGTCACTTGAGAATTAGAGTAGAGTCACTTGCAATTAACAAAAAAACAAAACAAAACAAAAAANGAAAATATCCTGTACTGTGTTTTATGCCCAGACCCTTTCTGAAGCCATGAATATTCTTATAAGTCTTCAATTAACTGAGTTTATTTTAGAAAGCAGTGACTACCTTTAAGAATGGACTCCTCTCCGACTTGTCTTGATCAACTGTATGTCGTGTGATAAATGTTTTCAGGACCGTTGCAAGATTATGGAAATCTACAACAAACAATCTTCCAAAACTTTCCAGCAACACATCTCCTCTATTGGTATCCAACTTAACAAAAAAAGGTCTGTCCTGGGGGATTTTATGGTTTTCTAATGTATTTCTAACCTTTTTGTTAAATGCACAAACTGACTTGAAAATGATTTGACCTTCAGTACTATTTAATAAAGAAAAACATAGATGGTTGTCTGGCTTTTGTTTTATCAGTGCTCTAAATGTCCAGTTATTGAATATTCGCATGCTGCTATAGGCTCCAAATCCTCAACGTTCCTGCTTTGTGGGATAAAACTCTGCAGGCTTTTCTTCTTAGATGTATTTTTTTTGTTTGTTTTATTGTTTGTTTTCTGCTCTGCACAGAGCTCAGAGAGTTGAACAAATTCAAAAGGTCCTTTTGGAGGAGATCAAGAAGATGGAGCTGGACAACAACATGCTGCAAAACATGGAGAAAGACATCACCGTGGGTCACTTAAGCTTGTTTTCACCTCAAACTTGATCATAAAACTAACGTAACAACTTTAACATTGCTCATTTTAAACAGATGACAGCCATCATTTGGACCCTTCTTTCTTGCAGATATTCTGGAAAAAACAGATGATGACTTTCCATGGTTACCAGAAGCAGGAAACCAAGAGGTGAATTAAAGACTTACGTGTTTCTCTGTAGAGGCTGAAAGAGTCATATTGTACTTCAGCTACACTCTTCTGATCATTGATTGTTTTTGTTGTTGTTGTTGTTGTTGTCTTTTTTCCTCAAGCTTGGACTAAAATACCCTGTAAAACGTTGAACAACACACTTGTTTATTCAGTAGAACAAGGATTAAAGGGGTTGACTGGAAAGTCATTTCCCCCCTCTGGGCTATCATCAGAAACTTAATATGTCTCCCTGCAGCACAAGCTATTTTTGAAGAGATGTTTCCACTGCTATAACTAATAGGGGTTTTACAGATGATTTGCCTGTGTTCAGCGCCTGACTGTTATCCAGCCGGCACCCAGATTTATCACCATGGCTTATAAGCCTTAAGCTTCCCAGGCTGTAACCAGCACACTCTGTTATCCAAGAAATGTCCTTTTTGTGCCCTAATTTGTCGATTAACACTTGATTCTGAAGTTTTTGTTATGATGTGTGGCAACGTGTCCTTATGCACATCACTGTGCTTTCTGCTACAATGTCACTGTTCTCCCAATGTTTACATCATAGGCTTTAAAAACACTGCTAGCATACCAGCTGATAGCAGTCATATGCATTTAATATTAAAAAACAAATTGCTATAATATATGAGAGAAAGGTGTTTGTCTCTATTATATAATCATGATTGGTCTGGCTTTTTTTCTGATAGATACCTATGTCCAGTTTTTTTTTTTTTATCTCTCCTGCCAATTCGATTTTGAGCAAAAAGGACTTTTTTTCTGAGGAATTTAACATTTAAAAAAAATACAGCAAAGAAATTAAGAAATTAAAAGATTGTGTCAAGACAGACACTTCTTACTTTGATTGATTTTTTTAAAATAATCTATTGACCAAAAGGTTGGGAGTTTGTAGTTTTGACACAGTTAGTGAAAAGACAGGAAAATGAATTTTTATTATTTTTCCCCTACCCTCACCAATTATTTATGGATTTCTGTGATCAATAATTATTTCAAATGTGTATTTTCCTTGGACACATAAAATTAGACACCACCTGGAAACAGATTGCATTTGACCATGTTATCATTATTGAATTGCACTCAAGTTTTTAATGATTTAAACTAGTTATCCATCTTGATGCCGTGTTGTGTGAGATTGTTAGCTTGTGTGTTAATTGTCATCAAATCCTGATAAAACGTGTGGTGACCTTATTATTATGCCCATTTAAATAAATTACTCAATTTAAAAAGTATTCACTTCTATACATAATTTTGAATTTGAAGTCATTCTGTCAACCGACCCATAATTTTTGCCATTAAAAATGTGTTATTTGCATTTTTTTTTTTTTATCTTCACAAACAGTCTTTTCCATTCTTTTTTTTTGTTTTTGTTTGTATGCATTTTCTTTCCAGAACTGATACACTGAAGAAAACCTTACAAAGTATCACTGGTCACAACTGGGATTATGAAGACGGGGTGTTCAAATCAGAGGTATGACTTTCACATACGTATAAATTGTATGATTTATTGTGTTTCTTCTCTGGTAATAATTGTGCAAGTCCCAAGAGGAGAAACTTTAGTTATAAATCAAAGTAGACCACTTCAGCCTCTTCCTGTCAAGGACTGTAATCTCTGTTTAACCATCAGTTTTAGTACCAGAAACTTTTACTCTTTTCTCTTCATGCCATAAATTCACTCACAGACCAAATTGTGTCTCATATCCATAAAATCTTTTTATACTGGCTGCTGCTTTCAGATGTGCCTGATAAAAAAAGACATGAAGTCGATTCAGGACAGGCTTCTCAGTGAAATGGTGAGTTGACACCAACACAGGTGACGCCTCAGCCTAAAAATCTGGCTTTCAATGTTTTACTTTTCGCTCTGCCTCTGAGAACATGTTCATTCAGTTAAATGGAAAAACTCCACACACCTGCGTTAAACACCAGGTTTTTGTCACGGAGCAGGACGGATAATTCCAGACCGTTTTTTTTTTGTTTTTTTTCTCCGCACCTTTAGTGTGACATTTATTCTGTCCAAATCAAATGAAAAACAAAAATGTTAGAAAGGATGTGTGGACTCTGAATATCCACTTTAACATCCAGTGTTGTACACAGTATCATCTGAGATGATTTATCATGTTCTCAATGATCTTTTCCGACGCTTGTGCGCTGCTCATAGCACGAGGGAGAGATCCAGAGTGTGAAGAGAGGACTACATGCTTTGTTTTTCCCCTGATGGATCCAGGTTTGGAGGTGACCAAAGGTTACCCTACACTGTGAACCGATGTGATTGTCAACATGTGATGTTGTTTCTACTGTGCTCATATGCGATGTTTTTACTTCAGATCCTTTTGTTTTGTGTGGATGCATCCAGTTGTTTGAGAGCTGGACTTGTTCCTAATATGCATTGTGTTTCGTTAGAGATGTTTCTAAATTTCAGAAGAATGTTCTTTACTATCCAGTGAGAGCTAAAGAAAGTCCCCTTGGTGTTGGTGCAAACAGGGCATTAGCCTCTGCATGGCTTTAATATTTTTAAAACACTGTATTTATGCTTTAGTGAAAGATGTTTAAGTAATAAAAAACATAATCCTAAATGTATTTAATTGTTTTTAAACCTCTTGTTAAAGCCATTCTTAATTGGAAATAAAATAGTTTGAGAAATGAATACACTGCCCATTCTTAAAAAACATGTATTTTTGAAGACAGTTTTGATGTAGTGCTTACAAAGGTATTTCTCTTTTCAGTGAAGACACTATCAGTCCCGTTCTGATTGACATACTGTATGTACAGTCAATATCAAATTCCTCCCCGACACATTCTCACCCGACTTCACAGTCTGTACACAGTCCAAGTGACACATTATTCATCAGTTAAGAAAAGGTGGTCACATGCACTACTTCTTCCCACTACATGGATTCACACCGATTTGTCAAAGTAGTCCTTGAATTAGTACAAAAAAAGAACGACAGGATTGTTTTTTTTTTGTTTGTTTTTTTCCTCTCCCTCTGCTCTCATCCTGAGAGTAAGAGGGTTTCCACCGAAGTCTCTTCCGCCTGCCTGCTTCCGCGTCGCACCCAGCGGTCTCCGGGACGCAATGCCGGCAAACATCCCTCCGTTGTTTCTCCCACACCCGTTTCTTCATACTGATAAATATGAGGGGTGTCGGAAGAAAGCTAAAGACACGCTGAAGACAATAAAAAAAAAAAGGCTTCAGGCTCTTCGATGTGTCACCACTGAGCTGGCGACAGGCAGCTTAAGGAAATTTCTACGCTCAGCATTTCTTCACAGAAGAAACTCTTCAGTCTTTCACGGCCGGTGGAACCTGCAAAAGGTAGACATGCTGTGTGTTAGTGCAGAGGATGGGAGAGGGTACCTTTGTCATCAATTCTGGCTGTGTAGCCATTAACCAGGAGCTATTTTTAAACTCTCTGGGTCACTGGTACAACCCACAGATCCTTCATTTGTAGACCAGCACAACCAAGGACATTGTACCATTTCATTATTGGCTCTCTGATACTCTTAGCTCTCCAGGGGACAACCTCCCCTCCCCAGTTTAGATGCACTCCCATCTATCTATAGCGTCTCCTGGTCTATGTAAGGAGCACGGCGAGCTAAATATAGACTGCTGCTGCCCAGAATAGAGCACGCATGCATTACCAAACACACTAACACGCAGGCGGCTCAGAATACTAACCTAGTTAGGTGTTTGCTTGAGGCGTGCACTTCCATCTCTGTGCTCTTGAACTCGTTCAGCTCTTTCCGGATTGCAGCCTGTGGGGAAAAGGCAAAAAAGACCATTATCAGTGAATCCCCTAAAAAGCATCCTGAGCCAGTGAGCATCAGTGAACAGCAGGAGAAAGATATAATCAGGATAAATCATTTAAAAGGGCGGGGGATTTTGTGAGATAAGCTGATAACAGCGACATGAACATGCTGGTAGTCCTCAGTGATAGTCACGGAATTTGGGGGAATTTCGTAATGCCTGACCTAAATATTGATTTATTTATTTCTTTTGTACATCCTGAAGGTCACTTGTCTTGACAAACACTCACCTTGTCCGCCGCTGAGAGACGAGTCCAGGGCTTGTCTGCTCTCCTGTCATAGTCCTGAGCTTTGGCCACCTCCACGTAGTCACTGAAGCGGATCAGGATCTTTCTCTCCCGCAGCTCATCAACTGTTGGCCGCTGATTGAGCTGAGAAAGCCCACCCACACACAAAAAAAGGTCAAATTAATTTAACCCAATAAAAAGGTTATGCATGTTGTCGGTTATATATAAATTAACCAAAAGTGTTGTACCTTTCTGTTTAGTCGCTGTTTTATCTCCCTCCTCTCCTCCTGCTCCGTTTGATCGTTTCTTTCTGAAAAATAATAATAATTAAAAAAAACATTCGAAAAAGCTTTACATTTTGCTCTCAATGCAAAAAGAAAATCATGTAAATTAATACTTGTAAATAAAGTGTGCTTATTTCCTTAATTTCCAACACCTTGAGTCATAAATACCACAACAAATACGGTGAGACTCACGTTTTAAAATGTTTCGACTCTCCAGCTCCTCCACATTCGGTCTCTGGCTCAACCTCCTGCGGAGAAACACCAGAACCACGTTTTGAACCATGTTGACCAAATCTCCTCCAGCCACTTTCCTCCTTCCCCTCTGTTCGTATTAAACAGGTTGCAGTTTCTTCACGACGCGCGTTCTCGAGAGGAATCCCCTATGTTTCCATCTCCCATCCAAACCGCGGCTGTGCTGCTTGGGCAGAGGGGCTCCCCACATTTGGAAGAGTGATGAACGGCGCCGATTTATCCCCGTACAGAGAATTTCCTCAAGCAAGTTTTATATTTCGGCGAGCAGCATCTCTGCGGCGGGAAAACTCCACTCTGTCTCGGCGGCGCAGGCACTCCTCTCTCTACTATCAGCCACAAGCGCTTTTTGAAGCGGGTCGTGATGGGGCTGGGACGGGGCGCGACTCCGCCAGTCTCCCTGGTTACTGCATGCATAATGTGTTGGAAGCTCCGCCCACTAAGGCTTCCCCCGCTTTTACGCTCGAGCAGGAGGGAGTAAACTCGCACCAGCGTAGTACTCTAACAGTAGCGTCGGTTTATTTAAATATGAGTCGAAAGTTATTTCTTTTAAAAACATATACAAATATTTGTTTTGTAAATAAATAAATAAAATAATACAGCAGCTTTAACCACTTGTTGTCCTGGAAGTTTAGTTTCCAGTTGTCCCTTCGCCATCAAAGCAATCAAAAGGTTCAGCTATGTGTCTGTGAGTTGGCTTTGTATGAATTATATATGTGAGCATCTTAAAGAGGTCAACATCAGACAGCCTGTGGGTTATACCCCAGCAGACCTCCAGAGGTGAAAACCACAAAGAGAGTTTGAATGCCTCTACACAACAGGACTCTCTTCATCCCCTCACCCTGGCAAACACTGGACTCTTTATAGTTTGGTTCTCTGAAACATCAAAGTTAGGTCACATGAACTAAAACCTGGACGCCCATGATGCACACGCAAAAGTAACAGTCGTTTTTTTATCTGTGTCTGCATATACTGCAGATGAGGACTTAATCTTGTCTCCATGGTTCTCAATCTGTGGCGCATGTTCTGGTAGTACTTTGGCTGCCTTCAGTGGGACTTAAAAGAAAAACCCAAATTATTCATACCCTGGTAGATATGGATTATAAGTATTTTTATTAAACCACCAACATTGTCTCTGACAGTAAATAAGACACCCGTCTCTTAGAAGACAGTAAAACTGTGTAAAATTATAACATATTTAAACATTTTATTAAAAACATGGCATGCCAAAATTGTTTTTAGCCATCTCAATTATCATTAAGCATATTTATATGGTTATTTATTGTAAATAGAATTTTCTTTGAATTGCTGACCAGCTTCTCTCATGTTTCCCCTCAAAATTCATATTCCCCTCTCAAGTCTTGCTAATATCTCACAGTAATTGCAAATTATTTTTTTGATAAAGTTTGTATTGCCCTCTATTTCCAACCATTTTGATTCTAATTACCATTTTGCCATGTTGAATCCACCAAAATGTGACAGATCATGACCTCTTAAAAAAACGTTGGCTTTGAAAATCATCAATTTTGAAAACATCTCCCAGGTTGGGTATTAATGCCTGATGGGTATGTTCCACAGTAGATGGCCCCAGTTTGTACATGAGGATGGGGCAAAATAACCGGCATTCAACTACAACTTGGAATACAATTTTCATCTTTTTTTAAATTAACCGAGCAAGATGTCTGATATCTTCCCCTTCTCCCAAGAACAGTTTCTTCTCAGTGCTAAACAGAAAGTCGACTGTTATGTCTTCAGTAATTAATAAGCATGTAGAGATCTTTACATATCTTTACATGGTACAAGGTTTTGTTCAGCCTTCATGCCCTGGAGGAATGCCTTCTGAGAACAAAGATTAGAACAGGAACACAACAATCACATGTGTTTGTAGAACGCTTTCGAAATCTCAAGCAGGAATTCCATTTGTTCCTAAAACCTGATAAAAGGAGGAGCACTCATTGCTATCCTCCCTCGTCTACAGCTTCCCCTTTGATTAGATCAGTTGGATTTCATTGCTATCAAAAGATCTCATCAGGTGGGAATGATTTACAGCTCACGATTCTTTTGTTCCCCTCACTGACAAACGAAGAGAAAAACCACGGCGAAGCGCCTCGAACGCTGTTACATTCCAAACGTACAACAAACGGAAAATCACTAGTGAAGCCCCAGCGCTTATGAGCATCCACTGTATTGACCCGGTCGCTGGGTTGCTTAGCAACAGTATCTTGAAGACAATGGAGTTTTCCTGCAGAAGTTCTCATTTCTCCCTAGTAACACAGGGAGGGGGGGGGGAGATTTCACCACCGCACTCCAAGCTGCGTGTGCTTTAAATGACAATCTGCAGCTATTTTTGGAAACATGCTGCTGTTTTCTTTTTTCTGCCTCGGCAGGAAAGATAAATGTGCTAACGGAGTTCCTAAATTTAATCAGCTTAGCAGCTAATTAAATTTGACTCGAGGTACAGTAAACTATTTTTAAACCTTTTGTCACGTGAAACAAAATGCTTAATTTACTATAGAGTGATAGAGATTTCCTGGGTGTGTGTGTTTTGTTTAAACTGACACACTGATTGCATCGCCGATTGTAGAGTGAACGTTAGAGATTTTTCTACGAGACGCAAAGAAAACACCCAAATCTTTTAGAGTTTCCATTTTTTTGATGTATTCCCCTTTTAAGTGAGGTGCGAAAGTAATCAATAAGTGCCCCAGTCGAGAGAGTTGTTAAATATCCAACCAACTGAGTGGAAAAAAACTGCATGTGGGCGGTTGTTTGGTCGTTAATTTAGGCTGCCAACTGCACCAAGAACATAAAATTTGCCTTTTTCAGCTTTCTTCTTTCTCGTAGTACTGTAGCAGGGTGCCCTGCCTCCTCCCACGCCGGTATTATTTCTGCTGATATAACTCCCCGACATTTGTGAGGAGGCAGCAGTACACGAAGGTGGAATGCATTATTGAACTGTAGCAGGAGCTAAGATTAGAAACAACATGGCAGTGTGGCTGCAGAGCTGATGCTAGCTCTGGAGCTAAAGATAGAAAGGTCGTCGATCACTGACACCGACGGAGAGACGGTGTGTTATCATCCATCATCTGTTCTGCAGCAACACACAAAAGCTCAAAGGCAAAGAAGACAATTAGAGGTTGGAGCCGTGCAGAAATGTATTGGTGCTTAGTGTGTTCTTTTGTTTCTCACGACTGCCTCAGGGAGTTTTTTTCCTCCTTCAGTTAACCAATCTGAGCTATAATTAGAAAAGGTTATCCTCCACAGTTTTTCTTTGCAGCAACGTGGAATTAGAAAGCTGTATTATTCAAAGCTCCTTGAGTTTAGACTTCTTGGTCTGACAAAAATGAATATAAATCGTTAAATTATGTCCATATTTGCCACATTAGGTCTAATGCTACACTTCAATATTTGTATTAAGAGAAGTAGCCAAGATGTAAAGGCACTCGAGTATTAAACCAGAACTGAAAAAAGTTACATACTTACAGTACAAGGTAAGTTAAGTTATTTGGAAGTCTTGTTTAGGTTAATTTTTCAAATTCAAAGCATATCACTCTGTAAAAGTCTTAAAGAAGCATTTCTTTTATGAAACAAAAGGAGTGTATCAGTGTATTATGACACTTAGCAGTAATAGCTCCTTATATTAGCAACACATAGCCTTTTGTGCTGCTTTCTCGCAGATTTATCCGACTTGTTTTTATAACACTGCACTGCACACTTCAAATCATTGAATGTCTTCTTTTTAAATGACCAAAAAGGCGTTTCTTCCAGTGCTTCTAAGAAAAAGAGTAAGAGGCCATGTTATTAGTTGCCTATTAGACACCCGTTGGACATTGTTCTCTGAAGTGTGGGTGGCACTTTGTGCTTGGCTGCGAATGATTTCACAGCGCGTTATGTAACGCTCTTGTGTGTCTCGGTTTGAAGCGCCGGTGTTAAAGAGCCTGAGTGTGGTGATATATCCAATCATGAGATAACTGCTGCTGTCAGTCTGTGAAAATTATGCGGCTCAGTTGCATTGGGAGGGCGGGGGAGGGGGGGGGGATAACTCCACCTATGTCTTTACAAAGAGGGACAAAATGTACGGACACATCAATGAAGCTTCACGGAGGAAACGTTTCTTGGAACGAGTTTGCCGCACTTGTTGCCCCCAAAATAATCAGCAGAAAGACTGATTGTAATGTGAACGTTTCAAGAAATGACGGTACATGTGTGAATTTCTAGTAATGAAAAACGTGTGATAGTCATCTATTTGGAAGATTGCCTACGACAGACGCCCCACTTCCTGTGCAGTGAATATTTTCAGCTTTAGTTAGAATTGTTATGGGTTGGTAGATAACTTAACTGTACCACAGATACAACAAAACATTCATTTTAGGGCAGGTTGTGCACGATACAACACTTTGGTAAAAAAAAAAAAAAAAAAAAAAACAGTTGGAAGATCCCAATTATTTATTTTAACTACACTTTAAATGGTAGATGATTTATGCAATTATGCATAAGCAAGGTTTTCAGCATTTTTATAACGTTCTTGCACCATCAACTACATAGAAGTCATTTTCAGATAACTTCAAGATGTGCTTAGTCTAGACGTTTTGTGCAACATTTGTCATTTCCCCTACATTGCTTCCATTTTGGTTTTTCTGTCACAGTTGAAACTTTTATCAAACACATTTCGATGTCAGGCAGAGATAATGCAGTTTTGAAACAATTATTTCATTTATTAAGGGAAATAGCTATTCAAACATACTTGCTCCCTATGTCCACTACATGTTGTGCCACATTTGGAAGCACCAATTGCCATAAAGTGTTATATATGAAATCCCTGTAGAGAAATATCAAGTCTCTTGTTTTAGCAGAGAGCAGAATTCATGGCAACAACGTTACAGCAAAGCTTCGGACAGTCACACAGATGTTGGTTTTACACCAGATGTAACAGAACCAAACCTTCTAACAGGCTCACTATTGTCACACTAGTCCCCAGAATAATTTCCAAATATTTGGACGATCATTGATATGTGTTTCTGCCTGTGTATTCCTTTTGACGATTGCGCACTCGCATTTATTGGTTTTTGTTGTTTTTGCCTCTTTTACCTTTGTTGTTCTGGCTTCTTTTGTGAAGCTAAAAATTTGTTTGATGATCTGAACTGTGTGACAAAAAAAAATAAATAAAAATAAAAAATCCAAACCAGACCTAATCTGCAGGAGGGAGAACACGTGTTTCACAGCTCCATAGTTAGGAGCATCGCAAAGCTTCTACTTCTTACTTGGCAAGTTTCATCTCTATCTGCTGACGGATTTCCTGTCGCTCCTGATCGCTCCGTGCCGGAAAGATATTCTTGTCCTCCAGCTCCTGCTTGCTCGGCCTGTTTCGTAGCTTGACGGCCAGCAGCTCCTTCCTTAGCCTGCGAGGAAGTGTACCTGCAACACCATACATGTCCATTGCACCGCCATGCCGAGACACAGGCTTAACTAGAAACCAATGCAACAATGCAGAACACCATGGCATCTAGACACAGGATGCAGTAAATACTTCTAGATTAAATACCACAATATAAAATTAAAACTGAAAGAAAAGATCAAATTGAAGCAAACGTTATAACATGACCTAATTGCTTTCTATTTTTTCTGTTGACTATCAATGAAATAATGGTGTGTGTAACCTAATTAGATTTTCTGTATATTTAATGTGGGGGCAGGGGAGAACTCTTAATCTTCACTAAAGTTCTTCTATTTTTTCTCCTCTAATATCATCAATGTAGAAGTAAATGCTCCACAGTTTTTGTGGCGTGTGGAGTGAGCAACATTATTATAATATAGACGAATACTGTCTCTGAAAATAAGCCTGGAAAAAGTAAGACGTATGGGATTGTGATGCTTGAAACTCAAATAATGTCCTAAACAACAAGAAACCCTCAAAAAGAAAAAACGTTGAATTCTCCAACACACAAATGCCTGCACGGTTCGGGGTTACACTTTCAGCAACCCACTACGGCTGTGTGAGACCCACCAGAGATGACAGACTCGTTCCAGCTGTCTAGGTCGAAGGGGAGGCCTGAGGTCTTGGAGAAGCACTGGTCCAGCCGTACGTTCTCCTTATTCTCCTCCGCTTCCTTCTTGGGCCAGTCAGACCCTCCGGCTCCTATGCAGCCGCCGGTTAAAGACGACATGTGTTGGTTGTCAGAGCTGCAGGAGCGAGACAGCCGTCCGTCGGAGCACCATAGCCTTGGGGGCGAGCCCTGCTCACACCCGTCGTGGACACTGAGGAAACACGAAAGGACAGATGGTTTTTTATTGTGAACAGCGAAAGAGATATAGATACAACTGAACTGAACGGAAAAACACTGACAATAAGTGAGAGTGGCTCATGGGTCAAAATTCCAGCAAACTACTGCAAGAGGCTTGTGGAAGCCAAAAGAAAACATCGCTTCACCAGTCTGTGTCTGGACACAGAGGGGATTTGGGTCGAAACTTTTGTTACTTCGACATCCTAGCGGGGCCTGGATGCAGTTTTAAAAGCTTTAACATTAAAATTTGATATTGTGAAATTATTTATTTTTGCCTCCTGCTTCTAAAGTAGGCAGTGTCACGATTAAAACGCGTCTCATAAATTAGCAATCAGCAGCCGACTGGATAGTAGGTTTTACGGATTGGGGGGAAATCTATACTAGAAGAATATTTTATGAAAATATATATTTTTTTAATTTTTTGGGACGAACATGAATCTAGAAGGTCATTCTTCCATCAGGGACCAATTCTATCTTATTTATGTTCTTTTTTTAAACAAAGAATATGAAAAAAAAAAAAAACAGTAACGACTATCCATCCATCCATTTTCTGAACACCCTTGTCCCTCAGTGGGGTCGGGAGGGGTGCTGGTGCCTATCTCCAGCTAACGTTCCGGGCGAGAGGCGGGGTACACCCTGGACAGGTCGCCAGTCTGTCGCAGGGCACAGTAACGACTAAATAAATCATAATATGGAATATCCATAAATTGAAAACTAACCTCTCCTGTCGATTCTTGGAAGCAAAAGCCCTCTGCAGCTCCTCCATAATGCAGCTGGGAGGCATGGGAGGGTGGATCATATTGCCCAGGTGTGGGGATCCCGAAGGGTTTGCCAGGGGCCCCCGTAGTGGCAGGGTCATCGATGTCAGGCTTTCTGTGGCCCTGGGCAGAGGCTCTTTGGGGAGGTAGGAGTTGGGCAGGTGAGTAGGGAGCGACACAGGTCCTGAATCTAAAAGGCACATAAATTAATGTTAATAATCATGCAAATCTCTCTTATTTTTTCTGAACTAGCTGTATTTGTGTACATATTTAGGATTCAGCTTTCAGTATCTTAAGGTAACTTTACATGTTTAGTTAACAGGTCTATGCATCAAACTATACCAGCTTCATGCCGAGTTTACAGCTTTTTGGTTAGATGCTAATTCGCCTGGTATTGTAATAGAAGTAAAATTAAGGGTCTTTCAGAAATAACTTCACTAGGACAATAACTGTAAACACACTGGACAGCTTTCAACCTGTACAGAGGGAGGCTTACATTGACTTCCACATTCACCCCATTCTGTTCAGTAATGCCATATTGTCATATTTTATTTTTCATTATTTAGGATTATTCAGCTTTTAAAATCAAAATTCAGTCTTTCTTTTCTTTTTGTTTTCATTTTTAACAAGCATCAGTAACAACCGTCACTTGAGAATTAGAGTAGAGTCACTTGCAATTAACAAAAAAACAAAACAAAACAAAAAAAAAACAAGGTGGCGTTGTTTTCAGATTAAAGTCAAAATTATGAGGAAAGGTTGAAATGAGAAAAACGTAGAGAAATTATATAAACAATAACATTGAAATGACCAGAAAAAGATCATAATGATGGGGTGGGGGGTGAAAGATGAGGAAGTGACACAGCAGAAGGGAAGGGATGAAGTTAGGACTCAAGTTGAGGGGGTAACTCTTTATCTACAATAAACTAACATGTTTCCCCCCTGTGTGTGTCGGTAATATTGTTCCACTATGAGCTTTAAGGTCTTTTTTTCTGTTCCCTCCTAACTCGTATCGTTTCAGAACTATTCTCACCGTCTCCAGAACTCAGCTGGGGCAAAAGTTTAGGAGGTACTTGTGGTGGCGACGTTCCCGGAGCGATTTCCTCTTCCGATCGCTCTTCCATGTGCTCTCCCGTGTCCTGCAGCCCCTCGGGGAGGTCCCCCGCTGGGCGTGACTCTTCCTCTGCATTCTCCTCTGACGTTGCTACATTCTCCTCCACCCGGTCGCAGTCTTGGAGAGGAGCAGCCACTGCAGCACAATTAAAAAGAAAAAAAAGTTCATAAAGAGTCACTTTACAGCGATGTAACAGTTCGCATAACAAAGGACAAATGAATGCAGTTTGAACAATCCAGCTATAGTTCAGACTAAAGATTTCAGATGATCAAATTGCAGACCAACTTTTAAAAACTCAAATATCTCCTCAATGCAGCATAGAGTTAGAAGCTTTAAAACAAACACCAAATTCAGCTTTAATAACTGGACCTGCAAATAAACAATACAAAACTCCTTTGGCATCTGACAGATGACTTTGTTGCGCTTGTGGCTTCCTCTGGGCCATGTTGCCTGGGGCAGTGAGCCACATTATCCATATAAAAACTCCACCGTGTTTGATGCTGGAGATAGGAGGAGAGCCATATGCAAAACGCACTCACTCACTCATTCCTTGTGCAATTTGTACAAATAACTATCTGGACAGCGTAAGACAGATTGAACCTAACATTTAGTTGTCTTTGCTGCCCTCTATTGGTGAAAGAAGAATACTGGCCCGTGAGGTAAAAATTAAAAAGACAAATGTCTGAAACTAGTTAAAAACCTTCACTTATTCAGCGTCTATAAGTTATTTTGCAGGCATCATGGCAAAAAAACCCACTTTTTAAACTACTTTATAAATTACTCTCAGACAAAAATGCAGAAATCACACATCTCTGTTTAAAAAAAAAAAAAAACAAAAGTATTGCTTTTATGATTCATGTCCATTTTACGCAACAAATATACCTGAAGAGGGAAGCTCCTCGTCAGGACCGAGGTACTCCACGCTGCTGACTGTGAGGTTTGGATTCAAAGGTCCCCCAAACCCACCGAGTAAGACCGTCCCATCTGAGCAGCAACCTTGGGTGGGAGAGCTGGGATCATGGCACAGGACACCGCTGGATAATGCTACATCTTTTCAAGAAGAAGAAAAAAAAAAAATCATTTGATTGGAGTCAGTAATCGCAGCTGAAACACGACTCGGATTTTTTGGTGTTCGAAGCAAAACACAAAGTTTATTATTACACATTTACTGAAGCCCCTTTAAATTGGATTTGTCTCATTTAACTGGTGAAATTAGTGTTACAAAAAGGTATAAGAAATCTGTAAAAGGAACATATAGGGTAACTGTATTTGTTTTTAATGAAATATTTAATGAAATATTTTGTCCGTCAATATGACGGACAAAAAAAGACCAACAAGGGATACTGAATTTTAATAAATCCATTTGCTGTTGTGTTTTAATGTAGCTAAGCTCCCATGCCAACTTTTGATTTACAATTTTTGCATTTAGTCCTTTAAAAAAACACCTCAATTTAAACAGCACAAGGTAAGTCTTCAGTACTTGTTTTACTTTTTCCTATTTTCACTTCCACACTCAGAACACCTGTGGGTCTTTACTGCAGCATTAATCCACGGCAATCTTCACAGGCATGATGTGAAATTGACACGGACTAAATTAATTCAAACGGCTCAATCCTAAATTGCCACATCCTTTCATTAGGCTTTCCTAACCTAATTCATTACAAAAGGATTAGGACTAATGTGGTCGCACGATGAGCCTCAGAGAGGACGGATGGACGGATGGATCTCAGGCTTTCCACCGTACCTGTGGAGCTCTGTTTGAGTTTCTCATTTTTCTTTTTCCTCCACTTCCAGGGCTTGAAAATTCGCCCCAGGGTGGCCAGCTTGCTGTTACGTCGGATGGGTGGAGTGTGAACCCCCGACACCAGGCAGCCTGTTCGCAGCACCCTCTGCTGGTCCACAAGTTCAACTGCAGCAACAGAAGAGGCAGAGAGGAGGCCCAAAGAAGGGAAGAGATGTTCTTTTTTTTTTTGTTTGTTTGTTTGTTTTAGGAAATATGTAGTTAGGAGGCAAAGGGGGGGATGTAGATTCAGAGTTGACAGGATGAGGTTAAAATGTCCAAAAGAAAGAGGAACAATAAAGAGAGAGAGAGAGAGAGAGAGAGAGAGAGAGAGAGAGAGAGAGAAAAAAAAACAGGAGCCCAATTAGTATGCTCACCTCACTGAATAAACCATGATGGAGTCCAAGTGCTGTGAACAGATTAAATTAGAAAGACTAATTCAATCATAGCACACTATCCTACGGCTGTTATTTCCCTCCCACTGAGCCATACGTCATCGATCAAAATAAATATCTCTCCCATTCTAAATTTTTCGCCGAATACATCACCGCTGTGACACAGGCTGCCGCGCGAGGGACGCATTATCCAACAAGTGCTCCGGCCGTCGGGCCGCATGAGAGAGAATGATTATTTTAGTGTCTGATATCAACCTTTCAGTTTAAGGCGCATTCACATCCTTCAGACGTTTTCATGTTTTGCCGAGATGAACTTTAGTGCGTTTTATAAGAATTTAGTTATTTTAAATACACATTTACACAAAGGAGTGGATAAATAAACTTTTCACAAACCAACAACAACAACAACAAAAAAAACTTTAAAAACTGTTTGAATTCAGCTCCCTTTACCCCGATACGTCTAAATGATGTCCAACGCAACCAGTTATTTTAATGTTGGAGGAAGCAAAGCGGACAGATCAGGGAGGAAGTTGTGGAGAAGTTTAAAGCAGAGTTTGGTTATTTACAAAAAAAAGAAGCATCTAGAGATTGCACGGAGAAGCAGCCAAAAGGGTCATGGTAACTCTGGATGAGCTGCAGATGACCACAGCTCAAGTGGAAGAACTTTCATGCACTTCAGCAGAAAGTAGGTCACTGCTGAAAGAAAACCATGAGATGTCTAACAGGTGGCCACAAGTCATGTAAGGAGAACCGATAATGTGGGAGATGTTTGTCGGGTGAAACAAAATGTAAAGTTTTGGCCAATATATACGTGACTGGGAGGAGGGGGCTTTTATGACAAAAATAAGATCCTATCCTGAACATGCCATCCTCATGTTTTCTGACTGAATTTGTGTTTATTCTCCAAAGAATGAGCAAAGATATCTGGTTATTCTACAAATTATTTATGAATTGGTGCTGAATAAAAATCCAGGCGTCACTTTTCAGGTTTCTGCCTATAAAAACCTCTGAAAACCATTTACAATTTTCCTTAAGCTTCACAATTAACCAATACTCTTAATTAACTCGCCAGTATAAAACGTAAAATCCCAACCAAACACACTGTTTACCGTTATCGCTTGATGAAATGTGAAAAGGTTCAAGAGGGAAGAATATGTTTGCCAGGCATTGAAGATTATTAGTTGTGACTCAGTTTATAAACAGCATAACTGATATGTCACTTCCTTTTTTTCTCATCCATCATCCTGTTTGTTATTTCTGTTTTACTCGCACTGGAAATCCAATCATATTTAGCCATTATTTCTGTCGGTCGAGCTGCACTCCTCCTGTTTGTGTTTTGCTCTCACTAAGTTATTTTTCATTCTATTTCTGAAATCCCATTAGCTCCCACAAAACGCTCGCGGATCCCTCTGTGCACAAACAAATTACACAAGAAAAATAAAACACAGAACAGCTCAAAAGCAGTCGGGCGGCAATGACAAGACGCACCACAGTCATCAAATAAATAAATAAATAAATAAATAAATGGGCAAATTTTCAGATTGAAACTGTTGCATATCACTCGACGAAATAAACAAACTTCTGCATGAAGAATCCAGCAGCATTGATCCCCAAACACATCCATGGTGCCTCTCCCTCTGCTCTGTCTACAGCAGAGGTTCCCAAACTGTGGGGCGCGCCCCCTAGGGGTGGCGCCGTGTCATTGCAGGGGGCGGGGGAGGCGCGGGAAGTCGTCTGGATAAAAAAACAAAAACAA
>NW_006799995.1:1033640-1121025 GCF_000485575.1 Poecilia formosa
TGGGGGGGCGCAGAAAATGTTTGGAAACCACTGGGGGGGCGCAGAAGAAAAAGTTTGGGAACCACTGGTCTACAGGAAACGTGCATTTGAATGAATGACGGCTGTGACTCATGTTAGGGAAAGTGTGGGCCTGGAAATCTGCGTGCGCACATCGCCGCCAGGGCTGCCGGCTTCTAAGAGAGCCAAGAAAACGGAAACGCACATTAAATACCATGCCTTAAAGAGCCGCATACGTCAATGTGACACAACAGGGGGAGGGGGGGATATATATATACACACACACACACATAATGAAGCATGCCTTTATGAAGCATGTATCTTTGTTCAAACAATCAGGAGTAGAAGGGTAGGATCAGGGTGGAAGGATGGGGAGCATGCAGAGCGATGGAGGAGGGAGGATCGCCTCTTTCTTTTAAGCACATGGTAGGCAAAGGAATGGAGGAGAAAGGAAAAAAAATGGGAGTGGTTTAAATAAAAAAAATAGTGGAAAGTGCAAGAAAGGAGAACAGATAAAAGAGGGCCATTTAATATGTTTTGTTTGGGAAGGAGGGGAGGGGGAGCGGACAACCATTATGCCACTAAAAGCAGATCAGTGGACCGACCATGCTACTGCGTCACTGCCATCATCACTGTGGCAAACGCAGCGGCGGCGCACTGAATCCAGGTCAAGCTTGAAGGCGGAGGGGGTGGGGGTTTAAGGAAGGAGAGAGGGAGGGGGGCAGGAGAGGAAGAGGCGCTGCGTCTGCGTATAAAGAGAGAGTGTGTGTGTGTGTCTGTGTCTGTGTGTATGTCAGTGTGCAGAGAGACATAAGAAGGAGGTGGGGTCTGGCCTGCTGCTGTTGCCATGGCGACTACATCCAGATGCTGCCGCAGCAGTGAGACAGAGAGGGGTGTAAGGAGGAGGAGAGAGGGAAGGGGGGAGGCGGGGTGACTGAGTTGAGTTGGAGCTTACAGCAGAATGAAGAGGTGAGGAAGGAAAAAGAAGACCACCCCACCCCCCCAAACAAACACACATACACCTCATCTGAAGCCAATGGCAGCACCCAGTGCATTGTGGGTAGGTGAGGCACACAGAGGTCTGCCTATATCTTTTGAAGGTGGTGGTGGGATGAGGGGGGGATGCAAAGGGAGATTCCAGCGAAAAGAGGGGAGAAGAAGAAGAGAGAGGGAGGGGGCTGTTGCTATACGGAAGAGCTTTGCCAGAGGACGTTGTTTTCGACCAATCACAAAGCAGCTATTTATAATGTCTCTCAAGCAACTTTGGTTTTCATAGAAGGTGTGTTTATTTTGAAAAAAAAAAAAAAAAAAAAAAAAAAAAAACGACAGCGGAGTCAGGTGAAAACAAACAACGGCAAGCTGCATCAAAAAATGTGCCGGGCGGGCATGAATGGACGCCGTGCCATGTGGAGACGATGCGCCGCTCTAATTAATATGCCATAGTGCAAATAGGATTTATTAAATCCATGTGTCACGCACACGCATGTGTGCAGATTGTTATTGCAAATAGAGGGCTGGCATCTTTGCATGCTACGAAAAATTTGAGTGATTATGAAAAGCATGATTTAATTTAGAGAATACTTTAGGAAGCAACAAAATCTTCACAGTTAAACCCAATAAAAATAAAAAAAAAAAAAAAAGAGGGGGGGATAATGTAGGAACTATGATTATATGATTTGGGGGTGTCTGGGGAGGGGTGGGATGGGTAGGGAAATATTAATAACTGCACCAGTTAGTGCTCTTCCAAGAACCACACCCTGTTTCGCCGCCCTGTCAGCACATTCAGGACCATCAGATATCTCCCACATATACACTCCAAGCACATCCCCCCCACCTTCCATACACAAAAGACAGAGTGAACCAAGTGAAATCCCTTGCCTGGGAAATTCTAAAAAAAAAAAAAAAAAAAAAATTAAATATAACCTACAAAAAAATGAATGACGGAGAGCCAATAATCCCACCTGCTGTTCTCTGGTGATATAACCATTGCAGCAAAAAAAAAAGTCTCCAAAAATTAAACTGGGTTTGGAGAATATTATGACCTTTTCAGATTTAGTAATGAAAGTAAAACACACAGAGTGGAAGGATAACATCAGAGGCACAGCTTCCGATCTGAGGTTAAATGAGGCAAGTTGGATCACCTGACACACTGATCTGATGAGTGTGTTTTTCTGGGGGGTATTAAAAAAGAAAACACCACTATGAATGAAGGTTTTAAATCCATTCAACTTTATCTTACTCCTTTGCAGATTTATTTATTTTTTCCTCATAATAACGCAACCCATTCAGTTTTCCGGGACGGAAATGAACCGAAGGGAAAAACTAAAAAATAAAGTGAATTCTCAGATCTCACACTGAATTTATGACATGATTGCAGCATTTTTTGATGAGTGTTTTTTTTTTCTTTCTTTTGATGGCGATTGAAAGGAAAATGAGTCATAGTTTTCATAATTGCTTTTAGCCTTCAGGAGACAAATTGCATTTATAGTAGGTTTAAATTATACACAGAGGAGTTTACTAAATGGCTAAGTCTAAAAGCTGTTATTTGCACTTTATAATATTTATGGGTATCAGTGTAAGGGAGCTGGATACAAGGGCAAACTGCGCTTGGAGCTTGTTGCTTTCTTCAACTTTCTGTTGAACATATATTCCCCTTAAAACTCAATGGAATTTTGTGTTTGAGTATTTAAATATTTATTTTTATCCCACAAATCATTAAACAACACAGTTCTAAAGTTTTCTTCTGATTCAGCATTGTGGTACGGGGCTATTGCACGTCCATGTTTGCAAACTTACATCAGTTAAAACGTACAAAGCCAGATTTTTTCCTTTTGCTAAATTCGCCTAAGAATTTAAATGCTTTCTTTGGCATCTTAATCAAACCCAGTTGAAGACAGCTGCTTCAAACCCAAACAGAAAACAATTAGCAAGCCAGCAAAAAGTTGTAAATACATTTTATTTTTTTAGTACATCAAAAACAAGAAGATCATCAATGTAGTTGGCAAACAGCTTATATGTGGTAAACAATTTTTTTTTATTTTTTTTTTATTTTTTGGCTTACCACAAAATTCATAGTATGAATTTTATCATAACATGAAATAAAGCCTGGAAACTTTATTTTATGCTAAATTATTTTTTTTATTTTTTAACCAAAAATTTTAATTCAATGACAACAAAGAAAAATTCTATGTTTTTCCATGTTTTGCAGGGTTAACTTAAAGACATTACGTTAAAAACTACCTGTACTGGAGAGGGGCCACCATTTCAACACCTTCAACACACCCCTCATAACACCCGCCGTGGTTTGAATGGGTTTTCCATCCACACCAATTAAGTGGGGCATCGACCAACTAATGCGCCAGATGCTTCTCTCAACCTCTGTGGTGAAGGTGGAGCTAGCTAACGCCCACCGCAACCTTATGACTGTAACATACACAGAAAAACTAGAGCTATTATTGTTAAACCATGAGACCAAACGCGACTACAACATCGTATCCAAGCCATCTTCTCATCAAAAAAAGAAAAAAAAATCCATAAATAGTTGTTGGATATTGGGTGTGTTTTTGTTTTAATGTGAAGAAGATGTTGACAAGATGGTTTTAATGTGGCTGAAAGGTGGAGTTTCAGCCACCTGCAGCCCCGACAACGCCCGAGTTCTCAGTGGCGTCGGCATTGACAACTACAAAATTCATACTTCCTTGATGCTTAGATTTACTTTAAGATGCCTTCTGATCTTGCTGTAGAAAGTAAAAATACCCTTTTAAATGGACTATCACCTTAGTCAAAACTTTACAACAACTGTGATTTGGGTTAGGCAACTGGAAAAATGGAAAAATGAATGACTTTGCTCTCTAACCAAAAGCTACTGGTTAGAAAGCAGCTTCTGGTAAACTATCTGACCGGTTGCTATCTTCTTTTGTCATCAATAACAAAGAAATGCCTAGTTTCTCTTCTTCTGCTGACTAACACATTTGTACAATAAGATCTTTTCGATCCTTTGTAATCTCTCAGTAAACTACTGCTTTAACTAAAGAGTGCCAATAATCAAATGTGAAGAGCTAAACTTTATTTAGAGATAATCAGTTATTATTATTATTATTATTATTATTATTATTATTATTATTATTATTATTGATGTAAAAAAAGAAATGGTTTAGGCAAAGAAAGTACGAGTTTAAATATTTTCTCCCTTTCACATCTTGTTTTTAATAGAACTGCACAGGATATGTATCACATTAAATAGATGAAAACGATTTCCCTTGCTGCGTTTCTTCATGTTTCAAATACGTTTCATTTTCACAAAACTTTGTAGATGTTTTTGTATTCACTGCCTTTTCTGTGACATTTGTGTGGAATGAAAAAAAAAAATAGGCCTTTTGAAAATTTAATCAGTCCTGCAGTACAATCTGTTGTGGATGGGTGCAGACAGGCCAACTGTCTGGGAGAGAGTCTACCAAACTACACTTACTTCCTGACTCATTTCTTTAGGAATGGAGCTACATTAGCAAACTAATACAACAAAACTTAGTTATAAATAAAATTACAATCAGTCTAGGTATTTAGGTATTAAAATGTCAATCTTTTCTTTTTCCCATCATGCACTGCTAGTTGCTTTATAATCCGAGATGCACTGAGCTGCTAGCTTTCTGTTGGCACCTTGACATCGCCGTCGACTACGCAAACTACACTTCATTGAACTGCATCTGTGCTTCCATGGTCACAACACGCAGCTATAAATACCACCAGACTTTTCCTTGATATCCCTAAAGACCCTTAAAAGCCTCAGTTTCTCGCCCTCGTCCCTCCGCTAAGGCACCGAAAACATGTCCTTGAATGGAGCACCTCGCTGCTTTCCGCCACGCCAGCTAACCTCTTCGCTTTACCCCCCCGGCTTTGCAACTGTGGTGCCATCTGTCTGTGGCCCCGGAGCCTCGGGGGCCCGGCCACAGTCGGGGCACGCAGCTAAGAGCTCGCAGGGCTGGAGCGAGTTACGATAGCAAGAAATGAGACCAAATGAGAAAGAGGACCAGAGATCGATAAATGGCCATTTCAAGGGTGACATATTAAAAAAAAAAAAAAAAAAAAAGATCTTCACAAAATGACCCTATTCAGCCCCTGAAAAGGAAAAGTGCACTCTTTTATGGAAATGATTGAAATGAAAGCTAAAATATGCGAAATAACTAAAAGTCTTTGCAAGCAAAGAATCCGGATATAGAATATTCATTCACCAGTATTCACACTGACCTTCAGCAATACATGAATTATAAAGTTACTAATGAGAAAAGACCTTTTCTGCTTTAGAGAATACTGAATGCATTACGTACAAGTCTCCAGCCATAAATTAATTAGGTAGGAGAAAATAATCACTCCTGAAGACAGGAAGGTCATGTTCTGTTTTTTTTTTCTCTTTTCCCATTTTTGTCTATTTGCATTTTTTTTCTCAAATTGGTGGACTTCATTAGGAAGACAAAGTAGTTGTCTTCCTAACTCTAGCACGTAATTATCTTGTTCTATATCTTAATTGATCATATGCATATTTACATCTCAGTAATTTTTTCACATTTTAAGCCATTTTGCCTCCATATGCTACTTTCCTTTGAAACAGAAGAAAAGAAAACATTACAAACAAAGACACTTAAAGGACTTTCTATGGTTCACTCCTTTGTGTATTTTTTAAATTTGAATTCAATTATTAAAAATATGATTATAAAAACATTTTGAAACTACATCCCGTCAACTCAGGTTCAACTCCTGGCTCTAGACTGAGTAACTTCCTGTTCACACGAGGAGAAAATCTGTCAGCCAATATTGAGCTTAATTAACCCTAACAAAGACGCTGCACCCTGACCAAGAATCTAAAAATAAGGCAAATTAGTTGGGAAAGTTCAATCCTCACTGAACTGTGGAGTACTTTTTTTTTTCCCCCAAGTCTGTGAGTTGAACTAATTGTTGAGGGAGCCCGAGTATCATTGAGTAAGGCTACATAAGTCTGCAAAAGGTCAAGCCTCCAAATCATCAAAGTGATCACAGGCAAAGTGCAAAAGACCAGCATGTGGGCTGCTGGCAACAAGGGAGAGAAATGATGCTGGCCAGGCCGTCAGCCAATAGGAAATGCCCGAGGCTCTTGTTTATTACCATATGCTGGTGTTGAGAACGGGCTTCAGTCGGTGGCTTTTCTGCTGCATCGTCTAGAAGGGCTACAGGAGCTTCATGTTGTGATGAAAGGCCGCGTGTCTCTGTCCGGATTGTCACAAGCTCTGATGGACGGACACACGAGTACAGCAGCAACAGGTAGCTTATTTTAAAAACATTGTCGCTTTGCAGGTTCACGCTACAACCTGTTTGACTGGGATTCTATGTAGACCATGTTTCTGTGAGTCTCATGTTTAAGTTTGTGGTTGTAATGTAATAAAGTGTAAATAATAATAATAATAATAATAATAATAATAATAATAATAATAATAATTTTTAAAAAGAATAAAAAGGTGCCAATTTTGTAGAATGCTCTCTTTAAAAAATTCTAAACTGTACAGGTTACCAAATCTGACAAAGATAAGCTTCAGTCAAATAAAAGGGGTGATTCTGTTATTTTAAACATGGTTCACGCAGTTTAAAATAATACCACATGGAAATGATTATACGCTATGGAGAGGTAAGTTTATCTAACTTAACGTATTAAGTAAATTTAATTGGACACATTTAAGTCAGTCCTACTCAAATCATTTAGTTTACTTCATATAACTGATTTTTTTTTTTTTTAGCTCAGGCAGACTTTATTTGAGAGTAGACAGCAAAGTGGGGGGAAACGTGGCAAAGTTCATCAGGTCAGGGAATCGAGGAATCCAACCTGTGACCACCACATCAATGGCTTAGGTCTCCTTAATGTAAGTCCATAACATGACCTACATCCCGGTTCCTAAAATAGTCCAATTAATCCAGAAATCAATTCCTAAGCTTTTTAGTTTTTTTTCCAGGGATTCAAACTTCAGTTAAAGTATTTGTCTCAAACATGTGTTTGCACATGATAACAGAAAAACACAAAAACAAAAACACACAATGCAAGATCAGCTGCTTCCACTAAGGTTTTGTTTATCCTGACAGTAATTCAGCAATTCGGTGATGGAAATTGTCATCACTGCTTGTACTAAAGCACACACGATATGAAAAGCAGAGGCTCAGACAGATTCACACAAACTGAAATGCCCCTGCGGTTTGAGCAAAAAAAATAAGAGAGAGAGATGCTATCTTTAACTTACACATATTGAGCAAGTGGGCTGACAATGTGCAGACTAAAAGTGGTTTTCCTATAACCCACACAGCAGGGAGAGCCTAGAAAGAAAAAAAAGCATAAAAAAAACCACACACGTCCAAACTTCGTTCGAACAGCAAGCGCCAGGGGAGGAGGGAGATCTGTAAAGACATCCAGGAGAATTTCCAACCTTAAATGTTAAGAACCCGCTCTCCTAAAAGTAAAACTTTCATCCTGTTCTGTGGGAAAGCTCCTTCTGGTCAGGTAATGGAAGTCCTGCTTCGCCCTCACACTGTATAACGTTCTGAAGTCTTTCACATTAAAAGATTGGATTCATACTGACTCATTCAGTTCCTTTTATGTCTTCAGACATGCATGTTGCAAATCCTCTTTAGTGGGATGGCTTAATCATAAAATGACACTCTGTTTGGCTGCTGGCTGAAAAGCATCAGGAAGCCTCGTGTTAGATGATTTCACAGCAACACGCACACACACACACACACACACACACACACACACACACACACACACACACACAAAATAAAAAAGCCAGTGTATCAAAAATAACAGCTGATTTAAAGGCAAGAAGCCATGGCTTCATAAAAGCAACTGAAGCTGCTATTTTCTGCACAGGGGTTTTTACTGGAGCGGAGATTAAGACAGCTGCTTTTAGACTCCAGAGTCAGGTGGGTGAGCAGCGGTGTGTAATTTATTGCTGTTCTTTTGCCACCGGGATCGGCTCAGGTCTGAAATACCTGATCAAGTAAACTCTGCGTATGGGGAGAACTGAAATTAACAGCCGAGAAATGCAGGTTCTCTAAGAAGTTTTTAGCGTCAACACATGGTGACGAAGCCGACAGCTCGCCTGCAGCACTTAGAACGATCCAAAGGGAGACGAGCACAGAGTAATGTAAGGTGTACCGGGGAAAGGAGCGATTCACAAGTGTTAGCACTGCTGTTTCAAAGCGAGTTCCCACACGGCGAGGATCCCGCTTAGATTTGGATTTCCTCAAATGCATAGCCACGCAGGATCCATTATAAACAATGTGATTTAAAAGTCTGAGCAATGACTCGTACTAGAACAAGGGAATACAGTAGAGTGGGCAAATCTGCAGCTCCTCTAGGGAATCCTGGAGCTGAGTTAAAAATAGAATGCCTTATTTTACTTATTTATTTTTTTATTTTTTTTAGGAGAGCTGTTTTTATCCAAACCTGTGCAGGGGTCAGGAAAAACAGTAACAGAGTCTTTTCTGTCACAGAAGTGTGGATACATTAGAACAAGCAGCTGCACCCTGTAATGAAAAGGTTAATAAACATTTAGAAATGCCTTCACTGCTGCCTGTAATCTATCTGAATTCAGAAGCAGGCATTTCAAAGAGCTGAGTCAGAAAAGAAAATCAACAACAACAACAACAAAAAAAAAGCCACAAAAGTTTAAATTCAGCCTTGGAAGTCTGAAGATTTTTTTTTTGTCTGTTCAGACTTCAAAAATTCAACATTGTTGGCTCACAAACAAAGTAGTCAAAACATCTGCTTGAAAAGAAAAAAAATTCTTAACAAGTAAAGTAAAGTTACTAAATTTCTGTTATACAGACATGACACCATATTTTGTTTAAAGCATCTTGAAATGATGGTTGAAATGTGCAAGGTGAAAAGATGTTGAAAGATGTCAAGTTTATGTTGCTAATGACAACTAAAGGTGTTTAGAGCAGATCAAGCAGGCGAGCCAAGCCTCGCCTTTACTGTCTTTGTCTCTCACACAGCCATAACAAAGATAATCCTGTTTACTCTGTGGAGAGACGGTCCTTCACAACTTAGTAAATGTGTTGAATGACGCTTACATGCATAAAATACACACACACACACACACACACACAAAAAAAACCTAGTCTGTGATGTTGCAAACAGTAGTTAGCATCTCCTGTCAGTTTTTACACTTCTAACAAGAGCAATATTGACACCAGCCTTTGATCAGCGTTACATTCTTCAGAGGTACAGCTGGGAAAATAATATCTAATCATTAGGTGAGTTTCACAAATTTCTTGGATAACTGTTGTCATAAAGTCTTACACCTTCAGATAAACGTGTTGACTTCAACTGTTTGTGTGTGTAAAGCACACTCGTGCCTTCCTCATGCAGAATTTTTTTTTTGAAAGGTTACAAATGTGTAATTAGCGCAACATTGATCCAAAGCGCATCAGCAGAGCGAGTCTAAAGTCATCAAGTTGAAACTCTGTGGAAGGAGCCGAAACTTTGAGTTGCAGCCAAGAAGCCTAAAGGATTTAGACTTTCTCCACCAAATATGGAGCCATGTTTAGCCGTGAGAATACAACGCTTTTTGAGTTTTTTTGTTTTTTTTTTAACTTCTGTGAAATTCACATCGTGTCACTCAAATACCAAATGAAATCACGGTATATCAAGAATCTTTTTGTAACTTCTTTTTGGAATAAAAAAAAAATGTAGCTCTTGTCCTGAAGTAAAATGTGTAGTAAAAGCTCTACAGAGAGAGAGGAAGAGATTTTGTCTGGTCGACTTCTTCCTCGCTCATTTGTCACAGAAATACTGCTATGACCAACGATAGATTAGCTAATAGTTTAACAGAAGTAGGCAAAAATCATAAATCAGTGTTAACTGAGACATTTAGAAAAGGGCCCTAACTCATAAATAATAAGCAACTCTGAACTGGCTTATCTGCCGTTTTTTTACTTTAATTTTTTTTATTTATTTATTTTTTTTTATAGTGCTTTTAATGCAATTGGGTCTGCATTTTTGGAATGTATAGATGCTGCTGCATATGAGTGGATTAAATTAAATGGATTTTGTGTCCAGATCTGTACAATGTACTTTCCTTGTTAATGTGTCATTGATGCACAAAAAAAAGAGGGGAAAAAAAAAACTGGGCCTGTTTCCCAGCAGATCAAGGGCCAGGATGAGTCAAGGCATCTGCGATCCAGGACAGGCTTATCAGTACACAGACCACGGCTCGGCACGCTGCTGCAGCCTGCTGCAGCAGAACCGTCGGAGCTGTCCGTCGGAGCTGTCCACGGTATATATATATATATATATATATATATATATATATATATATATATATATATATATATATATATATATATTTGTTTGTTTGTTTGTTTGTTTGTTCAGATATTGCTTGGTTTTAGCTTTGTTCTTAATTGCATTTCAACAAGAGCAGAAGTCCGGATCTGAAACACCCAGGTCAGGTTTTTCACTTTTAGAAGGGACTGAAAAAACGTTTCTCATCTTAAAATAGTCACTGTTAGACATTTAAATTGTGAATAAATTATGACACATTTTTAAACCTTTCGGAATACATTTTCTGGCAAATGGTTTTTAGGGAAAAAAAAAAAAATCATTTTAAGACAAAAAAAATCTAAGTTATGTCACAACTTAGTGGAATCCCTCAATAAGGAAGCGCTCCTCAACTTGAGATTTACTGCTGCTGATTTTTGCTAACTAAATGTAAAGTTTTGGGATTATTAGGACTCACTATAGCCCGGTTTAAACAAAATATCATGAAATATCAGAAACACACCTGTCCTTGCTTTTGCTCTGTGGATTTTTACAGACTAAAACTGATTAAAAACATAGAGAAGCGTCTCAGTGAAAGTGAAGTTTTAGGCAGCACATTTGCTTTCTGTTACCTTCCCACATTTGACGTACATAAAAACAGGAAATACGATGAAAATGGTAAAACCGAAAAGCTCTAATCAACTTTAAGACAATAAAGTGTCACTAAAAAATAGATTTCATTACAATTATTATATATTGGGCATATTTAGGCATTCAAAAAAATGTGGGACTGCATTATAATTATTTCTTAATATTCAGCTCCTAAAATAAATGTACTTAACTCAAATGTTAGATTTTTATAGATATTCATCATATATTATGTTTTGGCTGCTTACACACCTTTACAAAACAATATGTATTTCACCTAAATTGCTTTAAATGAAGGCTCACTGAGTCATAAGCTATTTTTTAACATTGGATTGTTGTTTTCTTTCTGAATAATTATTACAACTAAATAGTTTGAAAACAAAAATCGTTTTTTGTTTCAGTTTTATAATTGTTCTTAATGGTGCCTGGAGACAGACTCTGTTTCACCAGGCACAGCAAAAGGATGGATATTACAGTTTTTTTCTGTGTGTCGGTTGAATGTTGTGCATCTTCTTTACACGTCGCATCATTGTGAAAGTCACAGAGGTCTGTAAAGCTGAAGTTAAAAAAGGTTCCACCTCTGCGGCGTACAGTGCGTCGTGTATTCAAAGCAGCATTAGCTGAGGAGGCGTGATCAAATCCTTTTTTTTAATATCTGATGTGAAGATTTTATTATGTTAAATTATTTACTATTATGATGAGCATTTGTGTTTTCTAAGTGTGAGTCTGTCTGCGTCGATTCTAAGGCCTGTCTGATCAGAAGTGGCCTTAAACACTGTAACTTCTGAGAGCCGTCTAAACGTCTTCTAGGAAGTTAGTGAGATGCCAGAGAGACAGACTGTAGCAAAAAGGGAACGCAGCCAAAGTCTCTCCATCCTTCCCTCTCTCGTTTATCTTCACGACTCAGACACGGTCAGTGGAACATTTCAATGAAAAGTCTGAATTCATTTCATTTTATGACTCTATTCCTTCTTGTGCCGTTATTTGATCGGGGTACATTATGTATTTCATTTTCTTGCTCCGGAGAGGCCCTGAGAGAACTCCTCAGTAACACTGCACTGTAAGTGGCTATTAAACATAAACACAAAGGCCTAAAACCACATTTCACTGTCTCCTCATCTCTCTGACAACACACTCAGTCACGAGGACAGCCCCTACATATGCTGCGTTTAGTTCACCCCGTTCGTTTTTAGTTTCCTTCCCTCCTTGGTGTCTGTCTTCTATTTTTTTATTTTTTATTTTTTTGGGGGTGGGGGGAGTTCTAGACAAAAATGTTCAGCTTTGCTGAGGCAGGGTAATTTCCTCTGGCCTCATGTTTTCTTTGACTCAGTGTGGCTGATTTAGAAGGAGAGAAACAAGCTGAGGCTTTGAAGAGGTGTGATGCTGCAATACGTCATATTTTTGGTAGGAGGAACCAGCAGGTATCTATTTTGAGGACGTTGTTTACTGTGGCAAGATTACAGTGCTGTTAACCTCATTTTCAAAGATTGTTTTTTTTAAAATTATTATTATTATTTTGCAACTCAGCACATCACCATCACCTCCAGGAGTCTAAATCAAGACTTTCTGATTCATTATTCAGAGACAATCCTAACAGCATCAGTAGGAAATGTCCCAACAGAGAAAATTTTACTAAAAAGTGACTAAAAGAAACGGCGTTGATCAAACAAGATTTCCAACAACTTTGCTAAGGCTAAATTTGCACAGGAGGTGACTTAAACAAAGTCACATTTTTAACAACAAGCTTCCCAGCTAGATACAGACAATCACTGAACAGCCTAAAATAGCCACATCAGATTCAACTGTGGACATCCAGCGTTTGCATATGGATGCACCTCTGTGAAATGAGGAGAACAAACTATGATATCAAGATGGGAGCATGTGATGAAAGAGGAACAAAAATGTATCACATACCTGTTTGGTAGCAAAAACTAAATAAAAGCAAATTGTTTAGCAATATTTTACACTACTGATCTAGCATATCCACACCTTTTACAATACGTTATTTATTTATTTTTACTGTTATCGTCAGGCAGAATTATAAAAAAAAAAAAAAGCAAGAAAAAATAGTATGGACATATTGTTTTCATTCTTGAACAATATATTCAGCTGTTAATTTACTATCACTGCAATTTTATGGTTGTCTGTGACAGTTTTCAGTGTTATTGGCTTCCGTTTTACCTCATTTATTATTTTATTGAATTTTATACTGAATCTGTGCAGCGCTTCATTCACACTTCTCTGTTGTGCTTTTTAAACTGTTATTTTTTATTTTATTTTTTTTTACTTTGCAAACATCTTCAGGCTTTTAATGGAACAAATAGCCGACGTGATAACGGTGCTGATCAAAACTTGAATTTAACAGCAAGAAAAAGTTAGCATTTGCAGAAAATACGTCTTATCTTTTGGCACTTTTAACGTCTTTAAGTTTCATTTTCTACTAAAATATTTTTCAGGAGTTCTTGTCAAGATATTGTGTCTTTATTCAGTCTTGCCTAAATATACTGAAGAGTAAAACCTAACTAAATCTAATCAACTAACAAACAACAAGTCTCTCCATGTTTGTTTTCTTGTTTATTAATGTCTTGGAGCTAATTGCAATGTTATGTGACATACCTACAAATATTAGACTATAATTGTGCTTGGCACTATTCTGAAAAAAAAAAAAATTAAGGGGTATATAGTAGCTTGAAAGAATAGAAAATAACTAATGAAAAATATTCCGACTGTTTAACTGCATCCTAAGCCTTTATTAACATCCTTTAATATTTTTATTCATCCTGGTCCTGAATCTCCTGCAGTCTTAAAGGACGCGAGAAACACACATCCACTGCATCTTTGTTCCTGTTCTCCTATAGACGATCCATCATCTCGCTGCAGCTAGCTTGCAATTAGGATAAGATCTTGGCTTTCCTTCAAAAAAAGAAAAAGAAAAAAAAAAGCTGCCACCTTCTCATTTCCTTCTCTCCTTCATTTCGCTCATTCAGTCCTCTGTCCTTTTCTCCTGCCTTTCTGCAAAACATGCCCCCGCTGATCCGAAGACGTCAGGGGGAGTTTACCCTTCACATCATCTGGCTTGCAACTCCTTAAACTTCATTTAACCTCAGCCTTCAGAGGATAAATAGCTGCATTTCATGCTGCTTTTACACCAGGATATCTCCCAGGTGTTCCAGGCTGCTAAGGTCTTTGTGCATCAAGCCAGTGCTTTCTGTTTTGCTCTCTGCCTGTTATCGTCTAGCACATTCTGAGTGTTAATTTGTGCGTTTTTTTTTTTTTCTTTCAATTTCTCAGTCTGCACAAGATTGCCATTTTCTTCTGGAGATGGATTCGCAAGCCAGAAAATCACATAGACTCACAGGTGTGGGCATGCAAACAACAGCCTTAGCAGCACATGGCTCGTCAAAAGCCTAATCTGCTCTCGCATCCGCAGCGCGATGCGGGACGTCGGCTGTTGTCATTTTTCTGTTCCGTTTTCACGGGCAACAGGAGGACAGCGAGGGAATCCACACACAACACAGCGCAAAGCGGCGTCTTATCTTCAGTCACCCCAGGATGAAGAGAAGTTTTTTTTGGTTTTTTTTGACTAGGAGGAATTACTGCTGTTCCATTGGCCTAATTTCAACAGAACAGAATCAATCAGCTAATAAGTTTGAGGCTTTTTAGTTATAAACACAAGAATTTAGTGTTTACGAACATAAGAAATGGTCAAACGACAGTAACTTGTGAGGCTGTGCTGCAAGTGTGCAGAGTTAGAGCTGAAGTCCGAAGATGTGAAATTGATGCTTTCCTCTAATTTACTGTGTGAATCTATCAGGAATGGGCAGGAAACAGAATCTAACATATTTTTATTCTTGCTTTTAACTGTAAATCCAACACTGCAAACTGTCAGAACAACAGAAAGAGAACTTAGCTGCTCTAGTCTAACAGTAGAAGACTTTACTGCTAAACAGGACATAACAGGATTTAAACACGTTTCTAAAGATCACTACAACATTTATTAATGATATCACGAAACCAACATTAGAAAAAGGTTCAGAGAAAAACCCAAATCCAAATCATACTCATTTTTATGAATTTGTAGACAAAGTAATCCAAGTAAAAATGCCTTTTCGAAGACTGAATAACAATGTTAAATAATATATTGTCATCTACTTCAGTAAGTTTCACTGAAATGTCAAGATTATCACTCCCACTATATGAGTCACAGCAGAAATAGTGTTGAACAATTTTCTTTAACCTTTTCCAAAGAGAAGAAAACTACTAAATGATTAAGTTTCAGGTTTTTTGTTGTTGTTGGAGATTTGTTAACCAAACATATCTGTTAAAGCATCATTCTTTCTTATGAAAAGTGAACTTTTGTATTTCTGAGATTTTCTTAATCTCTGCCATAATTCTGAATGCTGATTTTCCCCATAACTTTCCCAAAGGTAAAATATAATGAATACTTGAAATCACTTTCCCATAAGTTAACACAAAACCAGCACAGGAGAATATTCCATTTAGCTCGACTATTACAACTTGGCTTTGGGTGAGTGTGCATTTCTTTAAATGCTCCTTGGACACCAAGATGCTACTCTGAGACTCTGCATGGTTGATTGTTTTTCTTCTCTTCATGGACGGGAGATTGAACAGTTCACCAGTGACTACTTGTACCAAGTGGTCTTGACTGATAAGTCCCATTTTCCTCAAAGCTGACCATGATTAGGAAGTCATGACTCCATCCTGGATTACAGCTTTGACACTTAGCACTAAAGTCTTAATTAGACTTTAGACACATTCAGATATGCGTATACTTTTAATCAAAACTTGTGTGCAGCTTGAGTAAGTGTTTTCAGTTTGTAAATGTTGAATTTAGGTCTGGATTATCCTAAACTTTCTCCTTGGTTGCTTGGTGATCATAATGTTCTCTAACAGGCTTCTGATGCCTTCACAGATCATCCTTAGAGTTTGTTAAATCACACACTAGAGGAATCAAACGAATCAAAATTACTTCTGAAGTTCATTTGGTTTTGCTGGATCTTAGCTAATGGGTATCAGAGTAAAGAGGGCCAAATATAAATGTGCTTTTCTGATGTTTCATTAAACGCTTCATAACCATGAATCATTTTTTTTTCTTTTTCGTAACACTCATGTGCTACTTTATATTAGACTTTCACATAAATTACGAAGAAAAAAGTATAATACATATTGTTGTTATGCTTAAAAACACTAGAGAGTTCAAAAGGAGTTCATATACTTTTAAGAAAGGTTATAAGTATGACAAAGAAATATCTGTATAATGCTCTCTACTAAGGTTAAAATGAAATAAAATGTTTTCTCTCTGAATGCTTTAATATAAGTACCAGGTAAAATTAAGTGTTGCTAGTAGATGGACCTTGACTTTTTTTTATTTTGAAAAAGTTTTTCTTCGGCTAAGGATAAAACTTTATCTCCTTTTTCAAAACCACAGAGAAGACCACTTACTGATCTAATTCCTATTTTTCTTTATCTGCCCCTTCAGCATCATTAAAGGTACTTTACTGCATCATGACAGGATAGACAAGATGTTTTTTCTTCTGCATGGCAGAACTATCAGGTTAAAGTTACAATTTTTGATTAAATAACTTTTCCTTTTTCTTTGTTCAGCTCCACGTCTTCAGCGAGGCACCTCGACTGACGTGGCTGATCCTCGGTGTTAAAGAAAAGATAATCTACTGTAAAGCAAAGCGTTTAGTTGTTTAGTTCACATACTGCAATGAGACTGAACAAAGCCCTATTATAATATTTTAAACCCAAACTAACACATTAAGATAATCCAAAACTGAGTTTTAAATGACTACTTATGTAAGGCATTCTTGTGTCACTAATCCTATTTTGCATACATCCATATTGTACATTTTAGAAAGCTAAACAGGGAGAATGTTACATAAGGCTGACTCATAATTTCTCACATTTACTCATCAATGTCTGACTGGAACAGAGGGATTGTGAATAAGAAAAAGCTCTAATCTGAGGTGAGGCAAAGTCAACCTTCATAAGCAGAAGTGAGTTTGGATACGGGTGACATGCATCAATTTAAAGTTGGCACTAGCAGTTGGCCAATACAAATAAAAATGATCCATTTGCTCTGTCCATTTGAATCCTTAAAGGAGTCAAGACCGACGATTCTTAGTTCAAAATGCAAAATGCTCACAGTGGTCAAACTTGAACTTGATTGTTGTGCATTACATATGCATTGTCTGTACAAAAGGCAGACGCAAGCTTATGAGACTTTTAGTGATAACGCTGAAAGGATCTGTTTCGATGCATTTTTGGCACAAGGACAATCTTAGATTAAAGCATCTAAGGCTGGAACAGAAAAGGCATGATAGACTCATCAAACCAGAACTGAATTATTCAGCACTTACAGTGGGCGGAATGGATACGACCACAAAGAGGGACCTGTGCATACAAGTAAGAACATCCACCGTTCAAAAGGTTTGATTCCGTCTAATTTTCGCAGATGCTCGTGTTGCACCTGCAGTTTCCCAAAATTCTTCTGACGTCAGGACTATGAGGATTGTTTTGGTTTCAATTTGACCAGTGGACGAAGATGAAGCCTAAAACATGCTGATCATCAGTGGGTCTTGAATTTGGGTGGAAAGTGCCCAACTCTTAATTAGTATGATGCATTTTTTTTTTTTAAGATTTCCTCATTTTCTTCTCTGAAGAAAAAAAAACTGTTTTCAAAAATGTTTTTTCCATTTCAAAATTTCCAGATTTAAATTTTACAGGGTTTTTTTTAATGCCTTTGAAAACTCTGAATATTTGAGTATGAAATATTTAGAAAATCTAAAATCAGACATCTTTAATAAATCTTGAATATCTTGTGCAAAACACATTCAGTCACTGTTTGTGATGCATGAGCTTTCATTTTGTAAGTTTCAAAATAAACAGCTGAAAGACCCAAGAAGCTATGAACTGGCTGTTGTTTTTGTATCAGTGTGTGAAATACTGATTTCAATCTTTAAATAATAAAATCCGAAAACTCAATTTATCTCATGCTTCCATGAAATAAATGGAATAATAAGAAACTCCTCATACATAACATTACCTTTTCAGACTAAAAGACTTTTAGAAACCCAGTGATTTACAAAATGTACTTTCCCTCTAGCATAATTCATCATGATCATCATCATTGTCATTATCAAACTTTATTAACAGGCTTAGGTTCACAGTTACACAAATAAAAGTAACACTAAGTACGAAACCATAATTAAAAACTTGACTATTATTACAGAAACTGCATAATAATGAAATGGTAAGTGATATTAATCAAAATTCGACTTTGTCTTTATTTGAAATTAGAGTTGATATCTCTGGGACTGTCCTTTCTTTAAGCTCTTTCTTTCATTTTTTTTTTAAATCTAGCTAGGATCAGCTTTCTGTTATTTCACTGAATAAAAAATAACAGAAAGAAACCATCCATCGTCCCAGGACAGATTTTCTGACTACAAAACTTCAAGGTGTCCTCTCCACCCCATTACTCCCTCCTCACTCTGGAATGACTAAGTGGATCTTCGAGCGAAAGTGACATTTTATTAGCAGGTGAATCCGATAGGTGTTCGTCGAAATGAACTGACTAAACAATTTGTTACAGTGCAACACTTACATTGACAGAAAGTTAAATGAGGATGTCTCAAAATGAGCAATGTGAAATCTGAATTTGACCTGTTTGTTTTTCTGTGTGGTTCACTGAAAAACTTTTCTTTTCAACATACGCTCACTGGCCACTTTATTGGGAACGTCATATCAGTACCAGGTTGGACTGACTTTGTACTCAGAACAGCCTGAATTCTCCTTAGAATAGATTAAGCAAAGTTACAGAAACACTCCCAAGAGATGTTGGTCAATATTGACAAGGTAACATTCGCAGGAATACAGGGAACTCATCGTCATGATCAACAAACCAGTTTGAGATGATCGGAGCTTCTTGATATGGTGACTGTGTATTGCTGGTAGTTGACATTAGAAGGTGGCTGTGTGCAGTTATAAATGGACTGGCACGATCCACAACAACAATCAGGGAAGCTGGGCCACTGGAATGATCCTCAATTGCTTCTAAAGGACCCAAAGTGTAAACCAGTGGAATGATACAAGATGAATCCACACTTTCATGTTGAATCTAACCCTAGCATCTGAGTGTTGAAGTTGAATGAGTGAAGTTGAGTTTTTGGACCAGCAGCATCTATTATTAGCCGATTCTGTTGAGCCTTTGTTTCCTGTTCCTAACTGACAGAAGAGCCACCCGATGTGATCTTCTGCAGCCCATCTGCTTCGAGGTTAATGTTTAGAGTTGTTACCCTGCATACCTTGTTTTAATTATTGTTGCTTCGTCTCAAAGCCGTCTGGCCATTCTTGCTGGATATTTTCTCTTTCTCAAGCCGCTCTCTGTAAACCTGAGATCTCACTATCCTCTTTTTTTATCTCCTTTCTCCACTATTCTGATTCTTGGCTTCATTTTCAGCAAGTTGTCTTCATCACGTCAGCGTGTCTGACCGCACCGACTTCCTGGTACGAGATTGGCCAAACTTGGCATTAGTGTTATCAAGCAATTGAACAAGTGGCTGGTGAGCATACAAACACACTGAACTTAAAAAAAAAAGGCATTCTCAGTAAGTAATACAAAAAAAAAAGTAGGACTGGACTATTGGAGACTACTCAGTGGGAGTCTCCTGTTATCACTATTTCTAAGACAACATTGTTCCGATTCTGTGGGACGCTCAGCTGTTACTTGTCTCTATTGACTCTTCTCGTCAGTGTTGAGTCAGGGGATGAATACGGTGTCAGCCTCTCCTCTGCAGCTGCGTGAGGCACTGTAAAAGGAGAAAAGTGCAGTCTTTGCCAAAGGATTACTTTGGCAAAGACTGGTGCCCCAGACATTGGTGCAGTGATGATCTTACACAGAGGAGAGCTGGGTCATGTTGTGAGTGCTTCAGGTCATCAGACGATGACACTGTACTCTGCTGTCACAACGGTATAGTCATTCTGCTCTTATTTTCATCGCAAAAACCTGCATTTGCACACACTGCCGTCTACGGAGGCTGATCTCACTGCACGGCTCTCGTCACTTGCATGGCGGATCTGCCGAGCCACTGTGTTGTTTATTCAGGTGTGTCAAAGACCCGCTGTGACATCACCACATTCACATAAGTGTGAATTAAAACCATCCTTGGGAGGGCCGTATTCAGCCGGGGGTCCGTTGAAAATGTACTTGGGCCAGCTGATGAGTGCAGGCAGGTGCAATCGAGTGGCCTTCGTTAGAAATGAGCTGAAAGGTGAAAAGGCATAGCTGTTTTTCCCTTTTTTTTTTTTTTCTGAATCATCCACTCAAGCATTCTTCGTGTGCGTAAAACTCACCACGTGTGGGAGGAAACAACAAGCCCTTTCCAAGCCCACATGAATTGACCATAAATAGCCTCGTGCTTACGTAAAAATCAATCCATGCATTTTCGGAGGAGTTAGATGGACGAATTAAGAATGGGAAGCTGATAGAGGAAGCACATTATCTGCAGCAGGAGTGCAGAGGCACCACTCGTTATCTGTTATTAATGAAAGATCATTTCATTAGCCGTATACCACATTCAAGAGGATGACAAACAGGCCCCGGGGGAAACAAACAAGGACTCCGCACACTGAAAGCAGCACCTGATATTTTCTTTAAAATTAAAGCCCGGAAGGGAAGGGGGAGTGGAGGGGGTATCTCCACCTATAGCCTGCATCACGTGGGGCAGCCTGGCATTGACCAGTCATCAGTTCAGTAAAAGGGAAGTAGGAGAAGGGGGGTGGGGTTGTCAGTGCTGTCAATATGCAGAGATGAGCATGTGCCGGTTTAAACTGCATTAAAGCCTAAAGCCAAGACCCATGCTTACCCCCCATAACACGGGGCAAGCAGCACAGGCTGAGATAAGACAACAAATATGCTTAGCCTGGCATCATGGACCGCACATGCATGCCGATTGTGTGATGCTCCCAAAATGCCCTATCCAGACAGGCTGATTGCAGCCAAAAATAAATAAATAAATGAAAAAAATCCGCAAATAAGTGAAATCTCCTCACGTCGATATAATATTAAATACCCTCAATAGCCCACTACTTGAATCCACGTCAGCGCTATAAGAGCTACAGGCGTCTTTATAATAATGTGACCAGGCATAGCAGCCGTTCACAGACGCTGATATGCCACATTAATTTTCAATTTGCAGCGCCACGATTCACTGTTACAGTCAATATTCGACATCCAGCGTTGGAAGCATATGCGCTAATTGTCCTGGCTGTTCTGACATCCCAGCGGGCGTTAGAGCATTTTTACCATCGCTAAAAAAAAACAATAAATATTTCTGCAATATAATAAATGAACACAAAATAAATGCTAAAATAATAATAATAAATAATAATCATCGTAAATGCCGTGTTCACCCTACCTGTGCCTTGAGACAAATCGATGCCCGGTTCCGTGAGTATGTTCGGGTCACTTTGAGATCTGCCTCGCTGCAGACAGCCGTCTAGTCCATCTGATGTAGCCATGTAGAAGAAGACAGCGCAGGAATCCTGAATAAAATATTGAAAAACCCGAGCGGAGGCAAGCGAGGTCAGGAGGAAAACCAGCAAGCGGAGCAGAGCAGAGGAGAGGAGGGGAGATTTAATTCGCTCTGACAACAGCCGCTTTGAGCATCTACCAGGGAGCCATGGCTGGGCTGAAATTCACCGCGCGTGGATGTGTGTGCGTGCAATGCGCGAGCGCGTGTGTCTGGGCCGTGTGTGACGATGTGTAGATGTGAAAGGGGGTCGAGGAGGGGGGGATGTGCCCCCGGTGGTACCAACGGGGTGATGATGATGCCCATCCCTGTCCAGTGACACAATCAAATATTCAGCACCAGGACGATGCAAATTCTGTATTGAATGGTTTATGGTGGCTTAGAACAGCATACAGTAGCCAGAATATGATGCATACGTTCAGGGTCCATAGCTTTAGGTAGCTGAAAGCTAATGTCACTTTAGATTCAGTTGCAATGTAATGTAGATTTAAATAATAACATGTGTAATTTCATAAAAAAAAAAAAAAATCTGTACATAAATAAACATGGTTCAGAATAATATACCCTGCTGCAGATATTAGTGAAAAATTAGAACTCCCCCACCCCTTGTTTTTTTTTTTTTTAAATATTATTAATGATAATTTGTGTCTGTATTTATATTTATTCAATCTTTCTGAATTACTGGTATTCTAATAAAAGCTGGTCTTTTTTTTGTTTGTTTGTTTGTTTGTTTTTACAAATATGCTTACCGAAAAATTTGCAACGTAATTTAATAATGAGCCGTCCGAACAAATTAATAGTTCTGCAAAAGTTAAAACACAGATTTCCATCAGGCATTTTAATCCACCTGGTCTCTTAAATGAAATATTTTTTGCTTAAAACAAAGCATACCTAAGTCACTGACTCACATTCTGAGTCCCGTGATCAGAATGGAAAGAGGCTATTGGCTGGTTTCATGCGTGACGTTAGAAGGCGGAAGTAAATCACCTACCCAGTAGCAATATGGCAGCTCCCAGGTGCAGTCGCTGCGCTTGCTTACTTCTCGTATTTATTTATTCATTATACGTGGTGGTAATAAGTGAAGAACCTACACCGGGTAATGAACAGCATGCCAGTGTGGTTGAAAATCCACAAACAGCGGCGGAAACAGAGAAGCAACCGACAGAGGAGAGGCGGTGGGAAGCAACCCAGGTTGACGAAACAGTTCCTGATGATGCTGCTGCGAACAAACAGGACTTACCTGTACCCGATTCGGTTCTGACATCAACACCGCCGCTCAAAGACGAGTTTCAGGAGGAGCTGGTCATCAGACCGCTGCACTCGGGAGATATTTATGCTAGCTTCCAGTTTCGCACCGTGTGGGAGACTGACTTCACCAGAGGAAGCAAAGGTAAGCCGTCTTGACAGCGGGCAGTAAACATGCGTGGAAGATAATATCAGAGTCGATCAGATTCTAAGTCTGTGCAGATTTTTGTTTGTTTGTTTGTTTTAAGATCAGTGAAAGAAGAGGCAACCTTCCAGTATAGTAACAAAGCCCACTTCAGATTTCTTACCGATCACACATTTCTTGTAAAAGGACAACTTGAACAGCCACCTACACTGCAAAGAAAATCTTATCAGTCAAACCTTATTCACATTACATTTTGATCATTTTCCTTCCACCTCTCAATCATGCTCTACTTTGTGACAGTGTGTTACTAAAAATCCAAATAAACTGAGGTGTAGTTTATCATGACAAAATGTGAAAAGGTTTAAGGAATATGAACACTTTTGCCATATAGGTGCCATATATTGAAATACATGTCATGTAAAGTTTGATGAATGATGTAAACAGAACTGCACAAAAAAATATTCCCTCTGGTTTGGTTTGCACTGATTTCCCATCTCAACACTAGCGTTCAGTTTCAGGCTATTAAAAGTTTACCTTTACAAGACAGTATAGCTGTGAATTTTATGTATTGGAAATAATAGAAAAAGATCACAAAATGTTAGCTAAAGAGAAGATGAACGTCTGTTCATTATAATGTGGACATTAAAGAGAGACTTTTAAACCTTTAAAAATGCAAGTGCAAAAAATAAATTCCTCATATGCATTTTTTTCCTCATATAAATAACATCCTTAACACTAAATACATGGTTCCATTTCTCAGTGTCCCACTACAGGCTGTTCCCCAAATCTCTGGGTCAGGTCATCTCCAAGTTCTCAGTGCGAGAGCTGCACATCTCCTTCACACAGGGCTACTGGAGGACCATGCAGTGGGGGCAGCCCTACCTCCCATCCCCTCCAGGAGCTGAACTCTGGGTCTGGTTTCAGGACACTGTGACAGAGTGAGTGCTGCCATCTGGTGGCTACGAAGTGTTACAGCTTGTTTAACAGGGATATCCCTATTTGTGGAATAAGATTTTTTTTTTTTAAATGCTGAAAACAAGCAGTTGTTTTTAGTATGTACATATCTGATCAGCTAAGACGGCTTGTCATATATTTGACGTTAATATTAATGTATTGCTATGCATCGGTTTGCTGCTTCCGCGTGTCTGCCGGTCCCGTCAACATTTGTCTGCCTTCTCTCTCCCTTTTTAGTGTGGATGCCACGTGGAAGGAGCTGACAAACGTTTTGTCAGGCATCTTCTGTGCTTCACTGAACTTCATTGACTCCACCAACACTGTTGAGCCCAGCGCCTCCTTCAAACCCCTGGGAATTGCCAACGGTACAGCAAAGCATTCTCAGCCTTTATTTTTGCATTCTACACATTTCTCCTATGATACATTATGTTGAATTAAACCCGGGATTGCAAAAGACATCTTACTGTTATGCAGTGCCAGCTCCTCCTTAGAAAGATGCAAAAATCCAGGAAACAAATATACAGCATGTTAGGGTGGCTTTCATTACAAAATCAGCAATTTCCATTAGCAGATTGTAAAATATTTCAATAAAAAAAAAAAAGAACACTGAAAACGTTTGGGTTTTGAGTTTTAGTGTTCATAAAAAACTATTCAGGTTCTTTAGAGTTCTTCTTGCCAATCAGCAGTCAAGGAAGAAATGGTGTATTTCAAGTACTTCTCCAGTGATTGGTGCAGTCCGTCTGTTTCTCATATATCATATCATATATCATATCATTGTGTGTCGGAGAAATATATTTAACTCACTTATTTTATTTTAATAGACTATAAATAAGCTTCTTTTGGCCTTGTTTTCTCTTATTGAGCTACAATCAGTCATCAGCACAGTTTAGAATATGTATTGTTTTAATATGAAATAAATGTGTCCATGTTATTTTACATGGTCCATTTTTTTTTTATAGTTTTCATGCAGGTCATTTTTGTCTTGGTTTTCTAAAAAAGATCTGACTCATTAAAGAAATCCTGGAGAATGTACACATCAATCAAATTCGCTGCTTAAAATTCTGTTTATGTTGAAATTCCAGGTACAGACCACCGCTTCCTTCGCTACGCCACCCTCCCGCGAGAAATCGTCTGCACTGAAAACTTGACTCCTTGGAAAAAGCTGTTGCCGTGTGGATCCAAGGTGAATCCCTCTTTTTTTTTTTTTTGCCAGTGTCCGTCTCGACAGTCTAAGTGCCGATTTGGTTATTCAACTGACTTTTTTTCCCCGCCCCCCTCCGTGTGGCACCTGTATGTTTTCAGGCTGGTCTGGCTGTGCTGTTGAAGTCGGAGAAACTCTTCCACAGCAGTTTCCATTCCCAGGCTGTGCACATACGGCCGGTGTGTCAGGACGAGCCGTGCAAAACCACGTCCTTGGAGCTGAGGCAGACGCTGAATGTGGTGTTTGACCTTCACGCCTCTGGACAGGGCAAACGAGGTCTGAAGAAGACAGCTCTTCCTGCGATCGTCCACGACTTAACTATGTATCTCTTTCATCTTTGCTGATGTATTCACTTCTCTCTTCAGAGTGGTCTTTGTTTAAGATGTTCTCTCGGACCCTCACCGAAGCCTGCCCGCTGGCCTCCTCCAGTAAAATATACATCGACGTCACAGACAACCCTGAGGTTGCGTTCTGTTCTTCCACTTTAAATATCTGTGTTTTGTTTTTTTTTGTAACAATGCAACCATCTGAGATAAACCTAATTAAATTGTCGAAGTGGTCTCACACGCACCTGACAGAAGGGGAACATTTGTTTTTTGTTTTTTTGTTTGTTTTGTTTTTTTCTTTTTAGTTCAAATTTATATGAAAACCAGATGGTTTCGTTTCTCCAGGAGGACCAGTTCGAGCTCAGTCCAGCTACTCATCTGCTGAGCCAGGCGGTGGTGCTGGGGGACAGACGGACCTTTTCCGTCTACGACCTGACCCAACAAGTCACCTTTGGGACTGTGCGCTCCCTTAATGTGCTGATTCGTTGGAAATCCACAGAGGGTGAGTGACAAAAGTGATGGCTAAAGCAGCTTTGCTGGATTGGCTGAACATTGCTGCTGACAATTGATGACACAAGAAGAAGAAGAAGAAGAAGAGGGTGAATTTGTTTTACCTGGAACAGAGTTTTTGGTTTGCCATTCTTCCTGACATTGTTCGGTCATTTTTGGATTGGAAGTGAAACCCATCAGAAACTATTTTTGAGCAGTTACGTTAAATAAAATTCTACATTTTTCCACCCTATTCCAACAGGTGTACACTTGACATTGCCTAAGTAAAAGCGGGTTTCTTTCAGTTAAGATTTTTAGCATGTTTCTCTGTTTCAAATCATTACCATCTTTCTTCGTGCAGGCGACATGCTTCGGCCCTTGCTGCACGCCGAGCGTTACGTTGCCGGGTATGGGCTGCAGACTGGAGAGATCCACACCTTGATGTACAACAACCATCCCTTCAGATCTTTTCCTGTGCTGCTGCTGGACTCTGTGCCCTGGTATCTGCGTCTCTACGTTCACACGCTGACCGTCACCAGCAAGGGAAAGGACAACAAGCCAAGTGAGTGCTAGAAATTAAGATGTCAAAATGACAATTGTCAGCCAAAATCAACCTTGGAAGGTCACATTCTTTTACCTTGAAAAGAAAATGTTGAAGATGGCGTGACATCGATGAATCCATAAATATTAAAATCTATCAGGAACTGAACTGATATTTAAATCGAGAAACTTTGAGGGAAAAATATGCAGCAATGTTTTGCAACATTTATCCTAAAGTGGCAGATTGGTCTACACATGTGGCCCCTAATAAAAGCATGTACAGATACACAAAGTTTGTATTTCTATCCTCCAGTCTTCAGAAGACTACTGAATATGCCATAGTACACTGGAGTCAAGTGACATATTTTTAACAGATTTTTTTGTTTGCTCAAATTTCTATATCATTTCTTCATTCAATTATTTAAAATATCTGTAACTGAATGTGATGTCAGACAAACAAACATTAACATCCTGTTTTCGTTGCTCCTTTTATTCCCCTTCTATTCCCAGGTTACATCCACTACCAGCCGTCCAAAGACCGAATGCGGCCCCACCTGCTGGAGATGCTGGTCCAGCTGCCTCCACACTCCGTCACCGAGGTTACCATGCAGTTCGAGAGGGCTCTGCTCAAATGGACCGAGTACACGCCTGATCCCAACCATGGATTCTACGTCGGGTATGAACACATTGCTTGTCGCATCTGTCATAAGTCTGTCCTCCAAGTAAGAAATGGGCGTATATGTCTGATGCCAACTTCCTTTCAAGGATTAAGATGTGTCTCTCATTCAATTGTAGGTCTTCGGTTGTCAGTGCTCTTGTGCCAAGTACTGTAGCCATGAACACAAACATCACTAAGGAGCAACCCCTGTTCAGCACTTTGTGAGTGGAGTTTTTTTTTTTGCTTGGCATGTTAAGAGACGTCCTCCTGGCTTTCTTGTTTTTTCTTTGGGTGTGAAATCGCAGTTTTTATTTGTCTTTCTAGTTTTCCGACCAAAGAAGAGTCTAGCTACTTCATACGCGTCTACACAGAGCCTCTGCTGGTGAACCTGCCCACTCCAGACTTCAGCATGCCTTACAATGTCATCTGTTTAACGTGCACCGTTGTGGCCGTGGGATACGGCTCCCTGTACAACCTGCTGACCCGAAGCTTCCAGGTAGAAGAACCCAACCCAGGACTGGCCAAGCGAATAGCCAACGTTATCCGCAGGATGAGGGGCGTGCCGCCTCTGTGAGGCAGCACCCGGGGATCCGTTAGGTTGCTACAAAAGTGGGTCCTGCACAGAATAGAGAAGAAACCCAAAAGCGTTAATGTTCAGGGTAGAACTGAGTCAAGCACTGGTATGAATGTACATTAAAAGGGCAACTTGAAGTTTGTTTTTTTCCTAATTTTTTTTAAGTAAATGGGAAATGTAATAGTTAACTATAAAAGTGTTTTTTTTTGTCTGAAACAAGAACATTTATATATTATATTGTCATATGGTTCCTGTTAATGCGCTTCTAAATTCCTTAAAAGCAATTTTTACTGTTGAACCTTTGGTGTGTTTCTGACCTGCTATTTGATATCTCCATGCCAGGAGAGATAAGATAAAATTACATGTTAAGTCACAGTAACTTTTGTCAGTGACATTTTTTTTCCATTTGTGTAACCCTCAGATTTGGTTTCTCTTCCAAACACCATTGAGAAGCTATTAAAAACAATCATTCTGTGGATTTTTTTTTTCTGTCCTTAGAAATAAGCTTCAAAAAGCAACACATCATGCCCTGATCTAAAAAATAAAAATAAAAACTCATGACCAGATGAGAAACGGTCAATGACATTATTTATACCACTGAGTTGCACGTTTTGATACTGTAATCTTAAAAGGCCTGTTTATGTTTAAAAACTCTTGAATGTTGCTGAATTTAAGTTTAAACACTATAAAGTTAAAAAAAATAAAATAAACTTTTGCACAGCGACATAAATGATGTAGTTATCGGAAATTTTTGACGACCTTTGTTGGTCTCAAGGTTGGCGCAACCATTTTTTTTTTTTTTTAGTAAAGTACACAGATGAGGCTTTCTTAATTTTGTGAGATCAACGATCGGCTCATGCTAGCATAAGAAACTGATCTCATTTGCATCCGCGAAGGTTTAAAAATCAGCCACTGCCCCCTTTTGATCTACCGTGAAAAAAGGCTGACTGAAAAATGTTTGACAAACTTTTCTTACTCTGGCATTTACCAAAAAACATCCATCAATCCATCCATCCCCCCCATGGATGTCTCTAGATAAATCAGACCAGATTTATTTTGTTTCAGGTTTGTTGGAATTACCAAAATTGTTTCTGTTTGCTAACCGGCAAAATAAAAAAGAAGAAAAAAAAGTTGAATATCTCTGGTTTCCAATTTCAACTGTACGTTTTTAAGCATAATATCATCCTTTGTGTAGTCTATTAAAACACATAAAGTAAAACAAAAAACAGAAGAACAATTTGACATCTTTATTCATAAAAATTGTATTAAAGAAGTGCAAGAGATGCAAACACGATGTGGGTCACGGCTGTCTGCACGCACGGACACATGATGCAGGACAGCACTTCTTCTGTGCAGTCACTGTCGTGACCACAGAAGTTATCACACCAGGGCGTGAACGGTTTATAGGGGCAGCTTCCTGGCTTCTCTGAAACACAAAGTGAAAATAAAAATAATTTGCAGCACATAGGGAGTAAATTAGACATTTTGGCAGTTTGTTTGTGTCTCACCTGGAACACATGGTGTGCAAATGTAACCACACCTGTTGAAGCAGCACCTTTGATTCACTGTACAATCGCTGTCACTGCTGCATTCTTCAACACAATACCTGGGGGTGGGCAGCCTACCCGAGCTGAGAGGAAGAAAGAAATTCAATTATTACAATAGAGTTTTAAAACATTTCAATCACCCAGCAATTATATTTCTGACATAACATTTCTCTCCTTCATTGCAGTCGTCGTCATTCACACACGGTTCTGCTGGAGCAAAACATTTTGAAGATTTCTGGGCAATGACCTGGTTTTAGACAAATAAAATGACAACATTTAACTACTGGCATGGATAAATAAACAGATATAAAAAAATTAAAAAAAAAAACTTTTTATGATACCACAGAAATGTAACAACAGCAAAGTCTTGATAAACATTTCCAGCTGTTTAACTGGTCAGCGTGCCCTCATGTCTTTACACAAGGGAGCAAACAGAACGCCACAAAACAAATAACAGATAATTTCAGGTCAGCTGTGGACTGTCGTATCTCCAGGATCGTGTGCACAACAGCCAGAGCAGAAACATCGATTAGTCACAAACTGGGATCGGATTCACAGAGAAGCTGCAATAATCAGTGGATAATAATAATAATAATAATAATAATAAATTGTACTTTTAATTTCTAACAAACGAGTGTAATTTCTATTTCCAAAAATGTGTAATTTCTTTAAAAAGCTACTTTTTCGGGTGTGCTTTTCAGGAATCGACATGGATTAAAAATGTGTCCTCAACAGTAAAAGCAAACTCAGGTTACTACCAAAGTACCGTATGTTTATCTTTAAGGAGAGTTTGATTAGACTTCAGAAACAACCCTGGAGCATGAAAAACTTAAGAGATGTATAATAGAACACATTGAGGACAATTACCTGCAAATAATGAGCAGAAAGCTACCAAAAACAGCAACAGTGATCTCAGTGAACATCTGGACCATCGCCAGTAAGATTTTATTGAATGTCAGATACATAGCTAAGTTAAAAACAATTCTCCAAAAATGTTGATTGGAGAGATCGCTGACTTGCACAAACAAGGAAAAAGTTTCCAGAAGAGAGCAATGGCAATAAATGTTCCCGGAGATACAGATAGTAGCACATTTGATGAGGTTTTTGTTTCACGTTAAAGGAACCTTGGCCTCACAAGGAGATGGGAAATTGACTGGAGATGGTGAACTCAGGTGTGATAAACCACAGTTATGCTTTAAAGACAATTTCACACAGGGTCATGTAGGTTTTTTTTTTTTTTCCACTATTACTTCCGCACTTACTTTAAAAACTACATTTTGTATTTACTTGTGAAATTATCAGGAGATCACCTGAGAAAAGTAATACTGTATGTGAGTAAGCACAGGCTTACATCAAGTTACATCAAGTTAAGATGTATGTCATAAATGTAGATGTGTACTTTGTCCAACACTAATGAATCAAATGGCTGAAATTCCCTCTTCAGTATGCAGTCAAATCCTGCAGAGTCCTTCCCCTCACTTATACTTGTCAAGAATCTTTTATCTGATTTGTTGGGGGTGTTCTTCTGTCTTCATGCTGTAAAGGTAGCCCAGGTTACTGATCAGCCAGACACCGGTGTCTTTATACTACAGTCACTTGAGAGAGAGTCACTGCGCTCTGGTGATCTCCATTCCACTCATTTTGATATTACAAGAACTCCTTGGTTTGACCTCTGTTGAATTAGATAACTCACTTTGAAGAGGTAAATATTAATGCAATCAGCTATTTTATGTTAAATATCTCTATTTCATTTTCATTATTTTGTGGAAAGCTGATTTCATTTTGACATTACATGTCTTTCTTTGGAAAAAAAAAAGATGATCATGATTGATACCTAAAAGCAATAAAAACAGTAAAACATGGAAGGGTGTAAATAAGTAAATCATTTTATAGGCACTGTATAAGTCAATGCAGAGGCTGTTCTGCTTCTGGAAAAAAAAAAGCACAGTCAAAGCAGAGTATACTTGGAAATGTAACTCAGCAGACACCAGGACCCAGTAGCCTCTGTGCCATCACATTTGTTTGATGGGATATTTGGTCATACAAAAGTAAAAGTGGACATTCCTGACTGCAACAAACATGGAGATGTACTATTTTATAAAAACTGCACTAGTTTTTGCGTTTGGTTTGTGTGTGCAGGGTAGCAAAGGCATTTCAAAGCCAGGTAAGCTTTATATTTTTCTATGTGAATTGAACGAATGTGCAAACAATGAACTTTTTTTCCATAGGCTAAGTTGTATCATTAATCAAAACTAACTGGCTACCTCAGAAATTGTGTGAATTTCTACGAGTCATTTATTAGAATCTTTTTTTTTTTCTTAACATGCATCTAAAACAAGGAACGTGCCCAAAAGTCTTCAATACCTTTGTCCCGGCAAAACCGTGTTTCCATGATGGATGTTGTCCCGGAGAAGAAAAATGTTGCTTGTATACAGAGGGATCTGTCTGTGCCCCTCCTATTTTGAGTAAGAGATACGGCCATAAATGTGTTTATATCTTATATTTGCATTGAACTTTTGTAGAAACCAGTCAAGTCCCAACACTTCATACTCTCTGGCTAATTTTTTAAAGCACTTTTCTTCTCTGGTTCTGCCTTTTTCCTCTCAGGTAATCCAGAGTGTCCAGACCCACAAGGGAAGACTGGTGTGTGTGCTGAACTTTGCTACAGCGACAAAGATTGCCTCTGCAGTGAATTATGTTGTTCCAATGGATGCGGGCACGAGTGCATATCTACAACCCCGGGTGAGATTCTGGGCATGGAGGCAAATTACCCTTCTTACACCGTGGACGTACTAAGCCACTAAACGTCTGTGTTGCAGATAAGCCAGGTATCTGCGGTTCTCCGTGGTATTTTGTCTGGTGTGGGGACAGATGCCAGCAAGATGCTGATTGCTCAGGACATCTGAAGTGCTGTCCCACCCTTTGGGGCCATGTTTGCCAAGAGCCGTACCTGTCACCCTGGCATTGAGCTGGACGGTTTCAATTGAATTCATTCTTTGAACAAATACACTAATAAATTTAGTGTTTGAGTTGTATGTTTTTTTTTTTTCCATCTCTTTGTTTTAAATGCTCGATTCTTAAATACAGGTACATTAGATAGTTCTGCTGTGCTAAATAACTGAATAATTATATCTACATGCATACACCATAATAAAAAAAATGGTGTGTCAGGACCATCTTCTACTACAATTTCTCCTACTGGAAGAAGTGTTGTCTAGAGCCTCAAGACCTTTGACCTTTTTGACCCTTTGAAAATGGATAACATCAGATTCTGTGTATGCTACGCAATAGTAATACTGTAAGTAGATTCTATTCTGCAAAGTGAAATTAAACAACCATATTTTTAATACTTTATTAACTGCTTGTGACCATATTTAACATGCACTGCTTGGATGACACTTATCGGACACACCTGTTCAATACATGTAGCAAATCACATAATATCAACTACAATAACAAATGAAATAATCAATAAAATGTAATACACACACACACACATATATATATATATATATATATATATACAGTGCTCACAATGAGAAGATTAAAGGTTAAATTAAACTGGATAAAAGTATAAAAATCATTAGGACATGTACAAAGTAGACAGTAGAACTAAAGTAAGAAGGAGCACACAAAGACAAGCTTCCAGTTGTTTATTTCATTACTGAATGCAAACAAGTTCAATAATGAATTGAACTTGTCAACAGTCAAGGATATTTAATGCATATCCATGGACTACTGTCTGATTAGATGAGGTCTTTGCAGAAATGACCACAGTAGGACGGGCAGCACTTTTGGTCACCTGAAGAATAACCATCACCTTTGTAGAAATTCCCCCACTCATGAGCTGTCCACAGTAACCTGGCTTCACTGGCACACCAGAAACATATACGGTTAGCTGCAAAACGGTCCAGTTACAATTAAGAGATGTTGCTGCGTTCCTCATATTTTACCTATGACTGGTGTCATGCACTCATACCCACAGCCATTGGAGCAGCATTTTAAACCACAACAGCAGTCGCTGTCTTCATTGCATAATTGCTGAAAATAGCCTGTCAGCAATTAGAAGATCACAAAATGAAGAGGGTCAGGTTACAAAAATGTTGCTGAGTGAATCAATTCAAACAAACAAAACAAAACAAACAAAGAAAAACATATAGTTTTTACAAATTTGGGGACATAAACTTACCGCTAATAAACATAGTGTAAGATTGCACAAATGCAGCAAATAATAAAATCAAGGCCCCTGTCTCATACCAGCGTGTCCCCACGATGCACACCAAGTGCACCGTCTGCACCTGTTTAGAGAATTATCTGAGTGCACAAAGGAAGGCTGAGCAGGTAGGACTGACCCTGGGTCCCTGTGCCTGCCCGCCTCTTGGACTTATTAACCAAATCTGGTTTTATTCTCTCCCAGCTCTCTCAGGTCTTCTGATAATACCCAAAGTAAGAAAACAAACCTAAACAAACCCACAGACCGTTAAGAAAACACAATTTTCTTAAAAAGGTCTTCTGAGACCAAGAATGACCAACAATTTAAAAGCAACATTCAGACTCATTTTCTTGGTTTGCCTTTTTGCTGATTTTTTATAAATCAAGCTAATTTATTCTGAAATTAACTTTATCTTAGATTTAATTAGTTTTTTTTTATCTTTAATTTAACCTATATTTATATTTTTTTAAAATTTGATTTAGTACATGTTTAGTTTGGTTTATTGTCATGATTTCTAAATAAAATAGTGAAGGAAAAAGGATCACTGAGATTTTAAAACTATTGTTCTCCTTATTCCTAGCTGTAGGAACATTTTCTTGAATTCCATAGCCTCTAGGTTGATTGAAAACAAAATACTTGTAAAACTAAAACATGTCATTTTATGCGATTATCAAGAGGATGAGAACCTTAATATGAGAAACAAAATGCCTCAATACTTTAATTTGGAAAAATAAAATTAATTGAGGTGCAATACAGTTTAAAACCTCTAGGTGGGGCTCTTTATTTAACAATGTCTACAGTCTGAACTGTAGTTTTATTGTCTTTCATTCATCAAACACGTTGAATAAATACAACTGATGAGAAATCCTTTAATGAAAACAAATTAAACTTGGATGCCAGTCAGGCTTACGCCTCTACTGACCAAGAATTTGGGACTTCAGAACAATATGAAGTTTGACTTGGTTCAATTCCAACAAATCTTTCACCCAAAGAAACCCACATGGTCATTCTAGAGGCTGCCGAGAGCAAAAAGGAAACACTTTCTCCCAGAAGCTTAGAAATGATCCAGTTTACACACCTGTCTGATTTATATAAAGCCATAGCAGTGAGTGGATTCTTATTTGTTGGTTTTATCATCAGTTTTCAAAAAGCACATAATATTTGACACTTTCAAGGCTGCGTGTTTCATGTCCTCACATGGCCACAGCTTACCAATATAGCTGAAAAAACATGTATTTTATGTTGTCCTCTCAAGAAACCAAACCTTGAAGCGTGATGTTTATTCAATGATTTATCTGGTGCTTTCTTATTTCTCTGTTTATCCCCTAAAAGTTTTCTCGGGAATTCATTCATGAAAAATAGTGTTGATGTTTTTTGTTTGTTTTTTTCATATTTGAGTGGCAAGGTTCGGCTGTATGGTAGGTGTCACTGTATGTCCTTGAAATGATGTAGGTGATATCAGCAACTTGAGTCTGGACAAAGATGGCCGACAATAACTGAGGTTGTAAGTAAGATGAGTGGATCTGTGACAAACTGTGGAGAGCTTACTCTGCGTGGGTAAAGTATTCATATACCTGGAATAATTTTTTACATTTACAACCTTCAATGTGTTTTATCTGGATGTTGAATGATAAACAAACATAAAGTAGTGCAGATGTAAGAAGTGGATTGAATGATTGTGAAATCAACTTGAAGTAAAAACTTTAAATATCTCTTGCTGCAGCTGTAGATGCAAGTCTTCTGGGCTTAGTCTTCACCAGCTTTGCCTCTTTTGTTGATAGAATACCTCATATTTAATGGAAGTATCTGTGAACAGTAACTTTCCAGCCTTGTCACAGATTCTCAGTGGGATTTGGATGTGGACTTTGACTGGACCTTCATTGCAGCCTATGGTCTTCTGCAGCCTCTGTCAGATTTTCTTACAGTATTTATCCATCTTTTGGCCTCACTGAACACCAGCACCATCTTCCACTAGTTTTCTGGGTTCCCCACATGTCTTTTTGCAAATGAAAAGCAGGATTCCCCCTCTTAACACCCTTCATTTAAGGACACGTTTGTAAAGTGCACAGCTGCTCGCTGTTTTCTCAACCGGATCTTCCAGTTGACGTTTGGATTCCTGCAGCTCTTCCAAAGTTACTGTGATCTTCTTGACTGTTTCTGTCATCAACTGGACGTCCTTGGCTTGGTCTGCAGTTCTGTCAGACATTTTCCATTTCTGGATGATTGATTGAACAGTGCCTGGGTTCGAAACGTGATGTTTTGATTTCAAATGTTAATATCCTCCTCAGACTCATCTGTAGCTGTTTGTTCTCCAATAAACCTCTGAAGCCTTTGAAGAACAGCAGCACTTTTGACTGAGATTACATGCGAAGGCCAGTGATAGAACTGGATATTATTCAGCTTTATCCAAGTGAAGGGCGTTGAAAATACGCATGACACACCCGACAAAAATTCATTTATAATGTTTTGAAAGCGTCTCATTTTAGCGCTATGTAACAGTAATGCACAAATGAAACAACTGGTTGTAATGTACAAATTTTGCATTAACTTTGGACATTAATGTATGAATAATGCACCCATATTATATTTTTCATGCACTTGTACACCGTGGTGATTGGACATCTCAATATCTCGACTCCCCTCCTCCATTTAAGTGTGCATTAACCTGTCACTGACCTCTCCATGCCAAACTCAGCTGCCAGATTATCTCCACTCATGTTCTTATCTTAAGTATCTTTCAAAGTCTGAATGAGATTTGTTTCTCAATATTAGCCCCAGGCATACAGGAATTTAAAATAAAACAGAAATGATCGAAACCATGGTTGATTTAATATTTTGGGGTTTTCCTCCACTTACTCACTCACCAACCCTTTGATCCGTGACTTGAGTGGCTCCCGTTTGATGGCATGCCGATCAATGTGCTTGACCAGCATCCGCTGTGCTGGTGCCACGAAATGGCAACAATCTGGTAACAACGTCTTTAGTGTGAAAACGCTGATAATGCTGCTAATGACGAAACGCGCCGAGAAATCCCTCCCTGTCATCCTGTCGTCCCGTTGGTGGTGGAGAGGCGGGCCCCGCCGCGGCCCCATGGGAGAACGGTAATGTATTCAGCCCCAACTTGGGAGGAAAATGAAAACAAATGTGGTGTAATAAAGGAGAGAAGATGAAGCGATTCTGTGATGAGGCTCTCCAGCAGGCTTATAAATCAAAATAAAAGTGGAGCAGGTCACATGTGCTGGGCAGCCTCTGCACACATGCGCACAGTCAGATACGATCGTCTTTGAGGCCCTCGTTTGTGTTTACCTTTATTTTACTATTTATAGTTAAATGCGCAGGAACACCGTAGACAGTTTTTTTTTTCTTTTTATCCAGTTAATCGTCTCGTGACCTTTCGGTTTTATCCAGCTATCCGCCTGAAACGTGGAAACCACTATTACTGTAATTAAACGTGACTAAAGTTGATTGAGTCGGCAGTACTGCTGTGCACCTGTGGGGGTTGCTGTGGTGTTGTTGTACTTGTTGTAAAGAGACAGGGGAGGGAGACTCATGTCGGTACAGTAGTGGCTTCACTCATTGTGCAGGAAATCCAAAATAAAAATTAGCAGACCCCAAAAAAGTCTCACCAAACGCTGGTTTGCTCGGCCCAGGCTTTAAGGACTGCACGAAGACATAATCATTCAAGACAATTCAATTGCAGTTTGTTTCTATGATTTGACTTTTAAAAACCTGGAGCTTTATGCTTTAAGTCTGTTGAAAATACAACCAAGACTCCCTCGGTCTCTCTGTAAATATGCAAACTTTGATGGTAGTGTTACTCTGACAAGATAGTTGCTTATTGGCTGGATAAAGAATGATAAACAGATCCCCCCCTTCTCCCCATAAATAATTGATGCCTCATAAGTCAGGGGAAGAGTACACTGGGGTTCTTTATTATTTTTTCTGGCCAAGAATAGAGGATAAGTCTCCTGAGTTGTTTGTTTTCTTCCATCCTTTCTGTCTTTTCATGTCCTTCTCATTTTACGAACCATGAGTCAACACAGCACACGTAAATGATATTTTGACATAGAAATCCATGAATAATGCATTTGAATTTACTTTTATGCCAGAGTTAGATCCCTCTCAGAACCTCATTTTTATTTTTTTTTCTTCCCTCCCCACCCTACCTTTTTTTTCACCCCCTCCTCTGACTCTCTCCCTCCGTCCTTCCCTCTTTCTTTTTTTTCTTCATCAGAGCTTCCTCCGCCATTGGCTCCTCCCGACGCCTCCTTCCGCCGGCTCCTGTACCTCCGCAGGATCGTTTCAGAACTGAACATCTACCGCATCAGTGTTCCCGTGCAGTTCTTCGCAGATAGATTCAATAATTATGAGTTTATGAACAGGGACAAACACAGACAGGATATTTCATAAAGTTTCTGGGTGAAAAAAAAAAAAAAAAAAGCTAAATATATTAGGAGATAATCAGCAACCTAAATTGAAGGTGAATTTGAAAGAGGGTGTATTTAATGGACACTTTTATATATTTCCAACTAAAGCTTGCTTACGCACCACACCTTCCTCCTCGCCCCCACTGCTGACCTGTAAAGTCGGTGAGGTCCTGATTAAGTCAGCAGATGAGTATCGCTTCAGAGTTGAAATGAATCATCCATAACTTGATCTGTTCCACTCAAGTCATCAGCAGCCGACAGGCTACATGATCAGCAGCTATCATTCTTCCTCGCCACGTCAATGATGTTTCGCCCCAAGCGGGAACTGCCAGACAGAGGCGTGTCTTCAAAAATAAATTAAAAACATTTATTCTGCAGCTAAACAGCCTGCTTTTAACGATGACATACAAAGGCAGTAAGGCTGAAGACGCATAAACAAGAGTTCACATCAACAGTGCGGCATCTGAGAGTGCAGAAACAGGAATGTTGCTACCCGTCTCTCTTCCTGTAGCGATAATCTGTGAAATTAGTTTTTCTCTATGTTATATTTTCAATTTCTACTTTTTTGTTTATTTATTTTTTACTTATTTTACTGATGTGGCGTGACCTGTGGCTGAGTGGTCTTGCAATTAGAAAGCTGTGGGTTAAAGTCCAACTTTCTCCCCGCCACATGTCGATGTTCCCCTGGGCAAGACACTTAACCCCGTGTTGGCCACACATCTGTGAATGTGTGTGTGTTTGTTAGCGCAGCTGGATGAATGTGCCTGAAGCCAGAAATCGGTAGGACTGGAAAAAGTGCAACATCAGTTCAGGAAATATAACTAGTTAGCAAAATAGGTTGCTGTGTTTACTTTTTTTGGTTTGTTTTTGATCATCTGTATTTAAGTCAATCTTAATTGCTACATAAAAAAGCTACATACCAGTTCCAAACTGAAAGAAGAGATTTAAAATAAAAAGGGATAGTAGTGATTTACTGCCACCTTTAATCTACTCGTGTTGCTCCCGTGAGTAACGCTGTCCCCCCTCGTCTCTCTGGAGTAGAGCCCGTCCACCGGAGAAGTTGCACTGAAGGAAGAAGGGATGAATAACCTGCATCATCCCCTTCGTCCACAAAGTGGTTCTTCATTCATAATTTACCGACACCCCCGCCTTTACGTCTGATGAAAGCCACTGACCTGAAAACGCGGAGGGAATGAGCTCCTTCAGTCGTGGAGGTAACATTGTATATGTTCATCCTTGTTCACATTACCAACATCAGTAAGTGAGTTCGGTGTCAACATGAGGATATGATGTCCTTTCCACTCATCCACATGGGAACACGACCGCAACACTTATTCAAATGCAATAATTCTGATATGGTCAACAGTTATTATTAAAGGGATCAAAAAAAGTAATCTTGTAGTAAGATAATTAATTTAGGATGCAGTAATAAGTCTAAGGTAAAATGGATAAAATACCACATTCTAAAGGCTGTTTTTATATGAATTGTACTAAATAAAGTACTGCAATTACATCCTAAGACACCAACTTTCTGCAGACTGAATTGTGGTGACTAATAGCATAAAATTAAATCTTAATGGTAACAAGCCAACAACAAGGAGGATAAGAGAGGAACAGAAAAAGAAAAAAAAAATACTAGTTTATTCTATGATTGTTTTCTGTGAGAAAGAAAAACAACAACAAAAAATCTATGTAGTAAAATGGCAAAAAAAAAAAAAAGTGTCTCCCTTACTGAATTCCTCCAGGAAGGAGACACAGTTAAACACAGAACCAGTGAAACATGCAACTTAATGCACTCTTTCACAAGAAAAGATTTCATTACATCAGGTTATAATATTTATGTTATACTGACTAAAAATGACCCAATTTTAACATAGTCATTATTTTTATTTTTCCTTCTCGTTAAACCTAACCAATGTACCTTGTTTAATAACAGCCACATGCATTAGCCACCATGTTGGCCCCAGGCAGCCGAGCCGTGTTCAATCCATTTCCTATTACAGCCGAAGCCACCACGTCCTTTGACGCGAGTTCTCTTGACTGTATTCCACATATTACACACGAAGCGAATATTTAACAGAAATAAGTCCCTTTCAAAACACTAACCCGCTAAGGAGTCAAAAGGTAGAGCGATGAGGAAAAGCTCCTACTCTCTCAAGACCGTAGTCCTGTATCAATATGACGGCCGGTGCTTATTATATGAAAATAAGTTTGACTTTAACTTACCACATGAGTCATGTGGGATTATGAGTCATTTTCTACCTGAGCACAAGAACCCGTGCTTTACCACACACCTACAGACATCAGATAAAAAAAAAACAAAAAAAAACTTTTCAGTGCAGTCACCACCACAGCGTGCCTGCGACTAGAAAAACTGGGACGATCACCCTTTTCTGTGATAGACCGGCAGACCTGATCTGAGATCTGATCAGATAAACAATTGGGTTAGCTGTGAGAACATGAGGCTGTTGACCTTTTACATTCGGCAATCTCTTTGTGATCTCTGGCAGGCTTATTGTTTGAATCGGTGACTAATTTAAATTCACCTTCTTAGAATTGCGTAGAGAATTGTTTTATGATGTAGCATAAATATTGCAATCACTCATATGAGAATGTTTTTAACATTTAGATGTAAACATGGTGGGACGAGTGGCCTTATCTCACACCTTACCAAGCAAACATCTCAAACTACCAACAAACTACAAGGGAATAATTCCAGTCCCATTTATCCTATATGCAATTAGGATATTTTCATAAGTTGTGAGATTTATGATGGTTCATAGCAGAGGAAACCCATGCATGTGAAATCATTCCACAATGGATGTCCTTCAGATGAATGTCAGCAGATCAATATGTCCTTCCCACCCGGTTAAAATTATGTATACACAGCTTTGAGTTGTAACTGTTTCACAAAGGGTGTTGCATCACGAGGCCTTGGAAAGGTCCTTTGCTTATTATTTCCAATTTAAATCCGTGCGAGCGTGGCTGTACACGATGTTTCAACATCAAAATGCATTATTCTTGCTGGCATGGCAGCGGAATGGAAATTTAGTTGTCCTATTTAAACTGCCCTCATATATGTAGTCTGGGGAAACTGAAATGAAAAATACTCTAAGGTTTACTATAAAACAGTTCAGTTGAAGTAACTTGAATTTGTCCAGACACAAGTAGAGGACTTCCTCAAATCGTGAATTACAATCTTGCTGAATTAACATAATTATGCAAAGATAACTGGGCCAAAACTGTTGCAAATTAATGCAAATGCTGCATGGCAGTTGTTACCGAGGGAGACACAACCAGATTTTAGAACAGGGGTGATGATGATCATTTTGAGTCAAGTTGGTTTGGTTAATCTTTTGACTTTAATACGTCTCCATAATGCTGGCAAAATTAGACATATTTTGTCCAGGAGTGATGCTGAAAACGAGTCTGTGCATTTGTTAAATCAAGGTTGGACTACTGTAATTCTTTACTATCAGGAGTAAAGAATTACACCACAGTAAGAGCTCTGATGAAATTTAAAAATAAATATTATATTTCTCCTATTCTTGCTTCCCTTCATTGGCTCCCAGTTTTAGTAGGTCAGACACCCTGTCTAGTTTTAAGACAAGGAGGTAAAAATTAGAAAGTGGGCTTGATCGGGCTGGGGAAATACACTTCAGGAGGAGAGAATGCTGCAAGTCAACGACGTGATGCAAACTTTTTAAGCTCATTTGAATAATAAACTCAGCTTAATGCACTGTTTGATAACTGGGATTGACTGGGATTTATGTGTGATTGAACTGAAATAACTTTTGGTAAAGGGCCTTAATATGAAATTAGTTGTGAATTAGCGCTGTGTAAATAAACTGAACTGAACTGAATTGAAGCAAAATGATAATTGAATAATAATTTTGGATTTACTTTCATTTAACATTTAAGGGTGACTAAAAACCAAAAACAGAAGGAATCTGTAATGTTTGTTTTTTATTCACTGTCTTTCACAGCGTCTAGACTCAGTGATCCGTTTCTAACTGGATGATTCTGTTTATATGAGCGTCAGAATGAATTGGACTGATTAAATGAGATTTGGACCTGTTTGCAAATATGCCTAATTAATTAACTGATTTTTGCACTTCAGATTCACATGTCGGCCCTGTTGTAGCTTTTGATGCTAATTAAAACAAAATAAAACTTGATGAAAGAGATGCGTTTGTATGGAATTGCCAAATAAACACTGTGAAATTGTAAGTTATACTTTAAAATGTGTATCTTGACCAGAATTTACATTAAATGTTGTTTTGAAAAGAGTACGATGCTACACTATGTGATTCTGACAATTTACAAGAATGATAAGTCCTCTGACTAACTCCACATTGACTTTTTTTTTTTTCCACTGTCAAAGACACTTGTTTTCTCCTCGCTTAGTGACTCATGTTTGTTGCAGGACGTCAGCCTCCATGTCAATGCAGTGAGAGCTACATGTTTGATTACCTGCACAACTTATAACAAAATTGATTCTCTTTGGCATGTATTGTTTTGCAGAAATAAACCAGTCGACTCTTTCCACTACATGCACTAATGAAATCATTTGTTTTCCCCTCTTAACTCAATTATTGTCACTCACTTCATCTGTAGCCCAACAGTGACCTGTAGCTCCATCACACTGGGCCCCTCCCTTCCAACGCAGCACAACTGAAAAGAAAGAGAAAGAGAAAGAAAGGAGCAGGAAATGGTTAACACCTCCGACTCTGTAAGTTTGTCAAAGTTACATACAAGGGAGAACATTATCCTCCTCATTTTTTATTTTTTTTTTTCATTTTTTTTTCTGTCACCAAATCCTCTTTTGCCCGCCCCGAAAATAAGCTTTAAGGTAATTGTGTCATAAGGCACATGAAAAATGGTAATCCATAAAATTGTATTCAGTATTCTCTGCTGCCTTTGTTGTACAGAGGATTCTGCAAAGGTGAATTATGAATAATTACCTTTGAGCCACAAAGCCTGACGACTTATAGCACAAAATGCTGCGGCTGATCAATATAACACTTCATGTTTCACTTTCATGAGTGAAAAAAAAGTTTACGAAAAGTTTCCTTCAAAAAGGAGAAGATATCAGTGGCTACGCTCTGAAAGTGTCACATCAGACCTTTAATATCAAATATCTCGTCACTTGACCACCGCTGTTTGGAGTGAAAAACAATGAAACTTTCTTTTTTTTTTTTTTTTTTTTTTTGCTTAATAATTTAACCCCCTAACACACAAGAAGGACGGGATGTTACTGAGCACATGTGTGGAAAAAGCTCTTTGTTGCATCAATTAGTTGATTAAGTATCATCTCCTTCGCTGCTGCAGTCAGGAAACCGGATCTGTTTTTTAACGGATTCATATTACGGCGGTGGCAGGGAGCAGAAAGGGGACATTTTCAATTACACGTCAGCATATTTGACTGACATTAAGCCACCATTTGATCAGGCTTTTACTTTAATTGCTTGCATATGATTAGCTGTAATTATTCACGGCTGAAGTTAATCGTTGGGAATTCAGCTCCTCATTGTGTGGACTGACAGCAAGAATATGTTTAATTAATGTCATCATATGCAATTACTTTTTTAAAAAATATGTGTATTATGTTAGCGGTTAACAGTTTAGCATTGATGTCAAAGTCATCAGCTGAATGGCTGGATGTGCATCAGAAGTAAAAAAAAAAAAAAAAAAAACTCAACAGTGACCAAGATAAAAACGAAATAATAATATCTGCTTCCATGTGTAAGGGTTAAAAAGGGATTAATAGAAACTCGAAGTCCTGTTAGTTGTCGCTCACTGAAAATACTTGCTCTCCTCCTTACGGGAAATCTCCTGGTTGCCTACTGTTTGGGAGACAAGATTGTTTGCAGAAAAGAGGACACGGCTTGCGAAAAACCAGGACATAACGGTGAGCTGCTGATTGTGAATGAGAGGGAGCAAAGAAAAATGAAGCCCTTATTCGAATTTGCCTTGTGAGTGTCTGTGCCCAGCAGGAAATCTTCATTCTTCTGTATATTTACCAAGCACCTGATCCTCAGCTGATAGTGAAAACCTGCCCTTATTAGGTCAGGAAGGGGCATCACAAGATCCGATTCCTCCATCCACCCTGCTTCGTCACCCCCGACCTCGACCAACCCCACCCAGCCCTGACACACCACCTGCAGGAAGCGCATTTCTAGGGACTAAACTGTCTGGAAGAGAGAAAGGAAATTATCCCAACAATCGATGGACAAGGAGCTGAAATCTTGGCAACTTTTACATTTATAATCTCTTCTTGGATCTAGCAGTGCACTCTTTTTGAGTAAGGTGTTTGCTGATTTTTTAAAATGTAATTTTTTATTTTTTTTTGAGGAGAAGCAGGTTTGGTCAACCTGCTTTCTGAATAGGACCAACATTATTCTCTTTTAAATAAAAGAAAAAACTAAACGCAATAAACACAAAAAAACATAAAAAAAAAAATAAATAAAAAACCTCTTTCAAGGTACAGCCTCCAGAAACTGGATTTATCAAATCTTTTATAACATTTCTCATAAAATATTTACTGTCTCAAAGTAATGAATATTTTTCTCCTTACTTTATTGAGGAAAAACTAGGATTTTTAAAATCGTTTTCCACTGTGGAGATAAAAACACTCTCCAGATGTTGAGGTTTTCAAAGGAAGGGAAAATAATTATGTAAAAAATAACTGAATTAAAGAATTAGTATTATTTATTTATTTATGTATTTACTTGTATAGAGTTTTGATTATTTTAACAAACTGAAAATCATGTGCCAATCACAGCTACTAGTCATTTAGACCAGAATAAAGCAGCTCTGTTCTCATAAAATGACAGTATGAAATTGCAGATGCGTCAATACAGAACAAACCATTTAAAATCAACGCCCCCATTTTGGGTATGTTTGTAACAGCTTTGCACATCTTCATACTGAAACCTTTGAGGCATTCTGTTACATGCACACAAGCTGCAAAGAGACCCATGCTAACTCTGGGGGAGCTACAGAGAGCCACGGCTCGGATGGAAGAATCTGACGTCCAACAGGATGAATGTTCCTCTGACCTAGAACCGATGCTTTTAGACATTTTAATACAGAAATCTGTAGAAAGTAAAAGTAAAATAATGATTTTATTTTCTGTAAAATGAAATTGTTGCTAGCTTAAACACATGCAAGCTTAAACACCGATCCATGACCAGTATCTGGGTCTTATGAACATATTATATTTGATTTTTACCTTCAGATTTTTTTTTTTAACAGTAACACAATAATTGTTTTCTGCATAACTTTTCTGTAGTTCTACAACAAATCGTTCACAACAACCACATTTTTACAGTCGGCTTGGTTGAAGAAAGTCATCATAATGTTACATAAATGTGTTCAGTGTAATCAAACTCAACACAAGACCCTCGGTTTTATTTTTTATTCCACCAGGACCTGGTCTGACTAAATTGTCTCAGCCTTTCTGCTCTCACCTCATTTCTTCACAGCGCAAGTCTATCCAGCCTGGGCCAAAACGTCACAGATGAATAGTAATAGATGGTAAAGCTGTAGGAGGCTGGGATAAACATTGATAACATTCTCAAACATTGCTAATTTGTAAAATAAATAAATAAAAATAAAAAAGCATCATGCATGTATCCGTTCTATATGCATGATGGCCTGCGTGGGCGTTCATCTAACAGATGGACATCCTGATGTAAATTATAATCAGGTTATCCAGTGAGAGGGGAAAAAAAGACAGCTCATCATTGAATGGAAAGTGATTTGCATAAAACTACATTTCATCTTGAATCCCCCCCACATCCCCTCCACTACTGCATGTGACATATGCCCCTCGGTTCATGTTATTTGGGAATATTGCAGTGTGAAAAAAAAATAAAAAAAATCATATGGTGACAAGACAACAAGCAATATGAAAAGGAAAGAGAGGGAACAAAGTCAGGGGGACTTTTGTTTTTTTTTTGCTATTTTCATGAATACAGCAGAGCTGAGAGCTGCTGATAGTTTGCGAATCACTTTGTTCTTGTTTGCCAGACATTGTTCGGTAGCAGCCTCTGGGGCTCCAGTCAAACAGGCTGCTTCCTTTCGCTCTGTCACATTTAAGTGATTGAAGACACGGATGAAGAATGTCAGAATCAACTGTACGTGTCATCTGCCGACGCTGGCCCCTGGCACGAGCGCCAGCGTTTACATAATCCTTGAATCAAAACTCAGGCACATCAGCATAATTTCAATCTATATCTATTGTACCTCTCACACCAGGGATGTGGATGTTTAAAAGTACATATCAGAATAAATCTAGCTGTGTTTATTTGTCTTAGTTTCCCCGTGCTTACTCTTTTTTTCTTTTTGTATTTTTTTTTTTTTGAGTCGTAAACAACATCATTCTCACAATGTAACCCACCATCTGTGGGAATGTGATACCTTTCTATAGCTGAGTGAAAGAGAGGGGGGTGGGGAAGGTGGGGGGGGGGTAAGGAGGCTAGAGTTGGGTGGGGGGGGGGGGGGGGGGTGGTGTTCACTAATCCCAGAATCCCTCACATCGAATCATGCAAATTTGGTGCACTTTGAAGCGAATCCAGCTCCTACCATATGCAGAGTGAAAACAACAATCTATTATGCATGCATTGCACCAAGCTTATGGTAATGTTATTTCTCTGCTACCCCTATAAAGTCAAATTTGCAGATGCACGACATATCTAAAAGTTCCTTTTTTTTTCTTCTTCCCTTTTTGAAATAATATTTGTCTCTTTGGTGATGTGTGTTTGTGGGGAGTGCTTTTGGAAGACGTGCTCCGGAGATCTGTTTGTCTCTCGCCGCATAAGTGATGCTCGAAAATTGGATGGCTGATATTTTCTCCTTCCATTCTGCGTTTGAGAGGCTGTGTTTTTCCTGCATTCACACTGAGTGTGTTCTTATGATTCAAGTTCCGCTCTTCAATTACAAGAGGACAATTCAGAACTTCGTGCTTTAAAAGGCTATTTGTTTGTCATCACGGATCATCAAGGATCCTAGTTTATCATATGCTTTTTTTTTATAGGTTTTCAATCGCTTATCAGTCATATTATCAAACCAGGGAGAAATAAATAAAAGCTTAAAGTCACAGATAGCCTCAACTAGAGCAGGACTGGTGTTAAACCAAACTCATCCTAACCTGCTGCTCTCTTTACATTTTGTCCCAAAATCCAAAAAGCTGTCAGGACTCTTTGTTTAGATTAAGAACACAGCAGCAATAATATATATATATATATATTTTTTTCAACACATAATTAGATCCCACAACATGCCAGCAATCATTTTCCAGCTTGGCTCAGCCTAATTTTGGGGAGGAATCATGCAAAGTGTAATTGGCAAGACAAGATGTGACTGGTGTCTCCCAGGCGCATCGCTCCTTTGTTACTACATGCTGTTCTTAATGAAGAGACTGACGGCTTGCTTGATGATTTTGTACTGGAAAAATAAAAAAAGCATATGCCTTGGGCCCTTGACTGCACAAGCAGGCTAAATTAAAACAAAAGTCATTATTTACATCTATTTCGGTTTTTCCACTGAGACAACTTATACCGAGCCAATACCCGCGGGTCTGAGCTGGCCTGGGTCAGTGTGGGTAGAACGGGTGACACGTTGCTCAGACAGAACGTTTGCAGACGAGCGCAGTCTGTGGTTGTACCTGCGACCGAACTGTTATGGAAGATGACAGGGTTTCAAACTGTTTCGTGTTGATTCTGAAACCTGTTTTTTTTTTTTTTTTTCAGAAACCGAAACAATAATGCACGAGGCCAAACTTTGCATATCTATACTGCAAGAAGCAGGACTGTGTCTGGGTGTCTCTCTGCACAGTTGATGCTCATACCGAGGTGTTTTTGTTCTTTAGTGACACATTTCAGGGACACTTTATATAATGTGCTGTTTTATTGACGGTATTGACTTGAATCGCCACATTTTGTTTCTTTTCAAACTATGCAGTCCCTTGCAAAACTTTTTTTTAATTTTTTTTACCCCTGTTACTTTTTCACATTTTGCCATGTTACTATCACAAGTTTGAGTGCGCTGATTGGGGTTTTAAAGTTAAGTCCAACATTATTAATACCCCTGGTCAATTTATTTGACAATTTCTTATAAGGATCAATTAAATAAAAAAGTGGCTTCTATTCACACTTTATTAAAAATTACATGTGAGAACTTACTTAAACCCTTTCTATTGTTGCTGAGCAGTTTTTCCACATTTCCACTGGTATTTTCACAATTTATATTTGGTGATGACCTCCAGGCGTCTGAGGTTGGAAAACCTCTTTGCCATTGCCTTAATCAGATTCTGGCTGAACCTCTGCAAAGTGTTTATATTACTTCCAACCTAAATCTGGCAGATGTATGAGTAATTGCAGGTTTGAATGTATGTGATAATCCAACAGCAACAGCAATTTAAAGATGCTTACTGAAAAAAAAAGATGCAAAGTTTTCAAATTTGATTTTTCTAGTGAAAACTTCAGAGTCCTTTACTCTGATTTTCTGAAATAAAGTCCAGTTCACCCAAATGCTTTCAGACGTTCCTTAATTAATCCATTGTCCACCTGTGGTTCACGCAATCTCTGAATAAATGCAGTAGTTGTGTAAATGCATCAGAGGTCTGCTTCAGAAAATCAGTGAACAAAAACCAGTGAATGCGGCAGACAGGACAGGGATAAAGTTGTGCAGAAGTTTACAGTTGGGAAAGTGTATAAACCAAAACCACCATCTTTGCCCATGTCACAGAGCACCCCGTCCATCTACAGCGACAGGCTGGAAATGGAAGGAGAACATCGGCTAGATGGTTATGCTATCTTAGAAAACAAGAATATTTCAAATTAACTCCAAAGTAGACTGTAAAAATGTGGCTGGGTGCTTAAACCCGGGTATTATGGTCATTTAAACAGGAAAAGGCAGAGCCAAGCTCAGGACTTTGTGCACAAATCCAGTTTTGTTTTATATTCCACTTTTACTTTGACTTGCCGTTTCATCTTTCCCTCAAATTTAGGGACAGAATGGCTTAAATTTAGACTTAAAATCCACATAGTTAGTATTAGAAGGAGAATGTGGTTTGCCATTCAAGAGACCCTCCCATTGCAGGGATACAGTATAAATTAAAGAGAAAATAATCTTAATAGAAAAATTCCTTCCATTATTCCAATTTACATCTGTAAGTGTTCAAATTACAAACTCAAAAGAAGGAAAAAGTTGCTCATGCCTTTTGCATACAAATTACTAGGTACAGACATCTTTATATTAAGCACAAAGTGAAAATCACCTTACTGCTCATATTGGAAAAACACCTCGTAATCAGACTAAATCTGAATTCATAATGAAAGTCATGTTTGTGACTTCAGCCCTGGCCTATATGTGTCTGCCATATTTTTATTTCATTCGGCAGGTAAAACAAGTAAACATCGCCCTCAGGACAATCACATTAAGTGTTTTGAGACTCTTAAGTACAAAAACAAGACAAACTGTGAGCATCTGTCTGTCTGTGTGTGTGTGTGTGTGTGTGTGTGTGTGCGCGTGTGTGTGCGTGTGAGTCAACTCAAGTTTGTTTGTAGAGCACATTTCAGCAGCAAGGTAGTTCAAAGTGCTTTATGTGATGAAAAAAATGACACAATGAGCAAACAAGAAACATTACAGTGTCAAGAAAGAGTCATAATATAGACTAGAATGAATCTATGTATCATTTAGTATTAATCACAGGCAGCTCCAACGAAAGAGTTTTTAAGCCTTGATTAAAAGGAAGTCAGTGTTTCAGCAATTTTGCAGTTGACCTTACAAGCTGTAACTGGGGGTAGTCAAAGTTGCTCCCAATACCCCAGTGGGAAATCCAACTTTGGAGGGCTCTCCAGCTGGTTTTTCTGACTTGGAAGATGGCATTTCCAACTCCTGAGTACAACTAGAACGCAGCAAGAGAGTGGTGGTTGAATCCTGGGAGTTTGAATGCAGGAACAATGGACCAGTACTGATTAAACTAACAAGTTCCATCTGTGAGGGGAGAGCAGAAGGCAGGCTGAGGAAGAGAGAGAGAGAAAAAGAGAGAGAGAGAGAGAGAGAGAGGGAGAGAGAGAGAAAGAGAGAGAGAGAGAGAGAGAGAGAGAGAGTTGGCAGGGAAGAGGAAGGAGGAGCAAAAACTAAGAAGGGAGCTGGAGAAACAAGTCCGTGTCAAAAACTAACTAAACACAAGAAATAATAAACATCTAACTAAAATAACACAGAGTAGTCTGATCTAAAGTAAAACAGGAAAATGCTGATCTGAACAAAGAATAGCTAAGGCAAAATACAGATAAACAATGCTCTAAACTATGAATTCCTCAAAAACATCACATCATTTCTATAACAAGTTAAGACAACATAGTCACCTTATTGTGCCATGAAATGGTAAAATGACACAAACTCACTGGCAAAATATGACAAATTACAATTAAACATGACCAGTATGTCAAATGTTTTCTCGTGCAAATCTACATACTATTACATCAAGTCAACACTGATAGTAGCACAAACAAGCACACACACACACACACACACACACTCATGCAGCTATTATGCAATTGAGGACTGCTTGCAGGAGTGTACCTCACCTTTTAAATCCACAGGATTTCAGGAATAAATCTGTTAACCTTCTCTTGACAGAGAGTGCAGCTCTGCAGGGGCAGCTGCGTATTATGCGGGATGAGAGACTGGACATGGGGCGGCTTTATCACCCAAACTGGCTTCATGGAGCCCAGTTCTCTGCTAGCTAGACTCCAAGTTATTCTATGCCAGTGGAGCATTGATTTTCCACACTGTTAGCTCACATTATTCCTCCTTTCCTCTGAGGAAAATTGCCAGGATGGAAAAAAAGAGGACTCCCTGTGATCGATTGGTCCACTGTGCTACTGTATTCAGGTTACAAACTAAAGGGGGGGTTGAGGAGAAAGGAAGAGTGAAGAGGGAGAGAAGGAGGTGGGATAAAGAGAGTGTAAGCAGGACAGCATGTTTCTGTTGGTGGAGTAAATATGAGGCATAAAATAAAGACTGAGGTAGGATAATAATGTCTCAGTCCAAACATTGTGTTTTATATTTCAGCATTTATTGAAAAAAAAAAAACAAAATTCAGCACTTTTAAATGTAAAGATTTAGTCTATACAACTTGCTATAAAGAAAACAAAACCTTGACACTAACAATTAAAGAAAACAGAAATTTACAAAATTGTATGACATGTCATTAAATCTCATCTCACTAAGCAAAATGCAGTGAAAAAAAGTGAATCCTCAAATCTACATGGTGCAAATGACAGGCAGCACAAGTGAAATTTAAATTTATCAGAGGATCATCCGTCAGTGTTGTCATCTCTATGAACATGTTTCCTGGTCTGGAGAGTTTGAGGTTAATTTTAATATAGTGCCAAGGAGGAAGGACATCAAAACTTAATAGAACCAATTGTTACTGAGCATCAATCTGCTAAGGGTTATAAAGTCAGTTCTTAAAGATGCAATCCAGTCTGTCTGCCGGAAGATAGATTATTCCTCTGCTAGTATGTAAAATCTCAGTTTACCGAGAGTAAAACTGTAATTTGTAAGAGCTGCATTAAAAATTCATTCTACTTTAAAAGAAGGTAGCTGCCTTTTTTATCCTTCAGATAGAATAACAAGCCAAATGTGTTCTGCAAAATCCAAATCCACCATGAAGACAGAAAACAGAGCAAACAATATGTAACACATAATGATTAGCAATTAATGTGGGCTATAGGAAGCGAGCAAGTTGCAGTCATGTGGTCAAACTTGCACTTGTCTGTAAGTGAAGCTTGTCCAAAGTTAAATACTTTATATCTAATAGCTGTAAACTACATTAGTCAAAACACAGAAAAAAAAAAAAAAAAAAACTGCAATCCTCTAATACAGCACATGCTGACTGGTTGGGAAAAACAAACAAAAAAAAACTAACTGAAATGTCATTGAGACTAACTTCTAATGAAGATCCCTCTGATATGTTCTGTGACAGATATGCTCTAATAACTTGAACTTTTCTTAGTTTGTCAGCGCTTCTGCACTGTGGCTTCCTCATCCATGTTTCTATTTATCTTAGCACTACTGAAAGAGCTAAAACAGACAGCAAGCAATTTTCGGAACAGTGAGTCAAGATGTCAACCTTGGAAAATAATGTTATGAAAAGTATTACCTTCGATATATATGTATATGTTTGGACATTGTAGCCAACACAGATGTTTTTTTTATTCATTTTATTCATGTTCTAAACAATCCTCAATAAAATACAGGCAAATAAAGTCTCCATCTCTCCTCGAGTTAAACCCTGAAAGGACAACGAGTGCCTGGAGAGGCAATGAAAACAGCCCATACCATCAACAGCCACAGTCACTTAGTCAGCGACAATCAATTAATACGGCTCCATCTTCCTCTCAGCCTTTTCTTCTGATAGTTTCTAATGGTATACATTTTCATTAATGTCAGCCGGTTTTTCTTTATTGCGCCATCCCTGCGCGTCAGGTGAGCCTTTCCTCTCAGCCTGTAAAGAACATTATGTTGGCGGTGATGCATGTGAACTCATTTTCACATGATGGATGGAAGGGACGGGGAGAGGCACAGCAGCTCTCCTGCAGCAGCTCAGCTGAGAGAGTGAGCTGCAACTTCCTGAGCGTTTCACCACAAAGCAAAATGTCAGAGTGCAGCTGTTGATCATTTTATTCAGACTGAATCCTCCGGGGGTGATAATTTCATGTACATTTTCGGGTTAGGTAAATCGTCTCGTTCTGAGGTGGTTGTCACATGTCTTGTGGTATCGGCGTTATCGCCAGATATTTGGATGATGACATTTGATTTAGAAGAAAAAAAAAAAAGGTTTGCAAGGAGCACGTTGAAGAAAAAAAAAAAAGGACGAAAGAGAATCTGTTGTTAGCATTAATGTTTATGTTTCAGGGTAAAAGCAATAAGGTTTGCTAAATATTAGGTTATTTTTCAGAGATCTAGCAGCGGACATTACTGAGCAGGCAGCATCACAAACACCAACGAACACAGCATAATGTTGCAAAAAAGCTTAAAATAGGGAGGTTTATAAAAGAATACCGTAAGTGTCTGGTGGAGCACTTTACGGTGTACTATCATGGAATGGAAAGTGTGTTGCACAATGCCATCCACCTACACTGAGAGAATAGAAGAGGAGAGATCAAACTGTATCAGCCAAAATGCCCAAAGTAACACAAGGGGAACTTCAAAGGTCATCGGTTCAAATGAGAGAATCTATTGAATGAAACCATATAACATGCTTGAGCCAATTACCTGGGGGAAATTAAGAGACCACTTAAAATATCAGTGTCTCTGATTTTACTTTTTGTAGCTATATATTTGAGTAAAATGAACATTGTTCTTTTATTCTATGAGCTGCTGACAACATGTCTCTGAAATTCCAAGCAGAGATTTAGCATTCATTTGCAGAAAATGAGAAATGATCAAAATAACGGAAAAGATGCAGTGCTTTCGGACCTAAAATAATGCAAAGAAAACAAGTTTGCGTTCATTTAGAAACAACAACAGTGATGTTTTAACTCAGGAAGAGTTCAGAAATCAACATTTGCTGGAATAACCATGAGGTTTTCAACGGGGGTTCAGTGCAGTGGTCTCTAAATCTTTTCTAGAGCTGTGTATGTAAGATGCAATGTGAAATAAATTACAAACATTTCTATCATTTACTCCAAATATGTCTTTTAAAGCCCAGTCCTTTTAAAATATTTCCATTTTGAATTGCTGGAAAGCAGATCGTGGCTTATTTCCACTCCACATTCTTCACCCGAAGGAGCCCGGTGTTTCTTATAATCACCGTTTGTGAAGAACACGCGGGTTATGTAAGTGCAATGAGCAAGATCAAAACCTTGCTTTGGCCGTGACCCTGCTCAGGTATTCTAAACGGCTTCTTGTTTGTTGGAGTAAAACTTAGATCGCTGAGGTGAAAGCAGGATGTTTTATATCCACTTAGCTCAGAGTGAAACAGTGATTTCCGAGGTAAAAGAAAAGGACGAGAATAGTTTCCTGCAGGTCTCAAACTTGGCTGAAAACAGGATGTTTTAGAGAGGCCCTGCCAACACTCGCTCCACCTAAAGAAGCACTTGTTTATCGATTCATAAAACTGACACCAACACATGAGCCAAAACGCCCGTTGGTAGCAAAAGAGGAATTGCTGACTTTGTATGTTCTTTAACTTTGGCTTCCTGAAAATGTGCCACTGCATCGTGTCCAATTCTGACACAGTCCACATCAGCTGTCGAACAAAGGGTCTGGCCGTTCCACTCAATGGACATTTCTTGTAAGGGTTAAGACTGGTCTAAACATTTAATGCTGTTTGATTGAGTTTCTGTGTTGCTATTAATAAATAAAGTGACACCACATCTCTTAGGGAGTACACAGGCATTTGTCTCCATCGATAGAGAAGAGGTCACTATCTAGTTAGGTTTTCTATTTATTATTTTAATGGTAAGAGTCAAAATTTAAGTTGGTATCTTTGTGCAGAAACGTTTTGTCCACGCTGTTTCATACGTTTGCAGGCAAATGCGTCAGGTTGTGCTGGCCGGAGGGACGTTGCAGTGCACCTTGGGAAACAGACGACTTAAAGTAATAATCTGTATTCTAGTCATACATCAGTTCTTCTGTTTTTTTTGGGGGGGGTTGTATCTGCTCTGTCTCCTATCACCCCTGAGTTGGCTTTAAAAATGAACTGAACTGAACTGAATTTATCTTCAGGAAATGTGGTTTTCTGACACTGAGAAATCACGTCTACTGACAGGAGGTCATTCAGGGTTATTTTGGTCTAAAGTCAACTGTCCCCAAAAAAACAAAAAATACATTTGAATGGAGAGTGATTGGTCAGTAATCAGCATTTTTGCATTAATTTAAACGCGGACATTCTCTCATTTTCTGAGCATAAAAGCATTGTCGGTTTAATTACATCAAAGTAAATATTTCATATTGGCTGAATCAGTTGTCGTGCCTGAAACATTCTTGTAAACGGAATTTTATCTGTAGCTCAGGACCATTAGTGGCACTGAGTTCTGAGGCAGCCTAGAGGATGGTAATTAAGTCCACTCAGCCGTAACTAAACATTTTTGACATTTTTCCTAGTCCGGAATGAACTGTCAGTGTGCGCACAGAGTAACCATCTTGTCACTTTGTGTTTGTATAAGAATAGCAGAAAGCTTGGTGCTGCTCTGCAAGTCTGGAGGTTCATATTAAACATTTTTCAGCATTCAGAGGGAAAAAGGAGGGAAGTTCAGGGAGAGGAGTGGAGGGGGGAGGGGGGGAATCATAAAAAATGATGGTACTTTTAAACATGGCTCTGTCAGTTTATCCGTGAGGGTCTGCATGAATGTATGCAACTGAGTAAAACTGCTGCCCATTTCAGAGTCCTTTCATGTCCAAGCACTATGAAGGGAAAAGCAGCCTAAAATACAGTGTGTAAAAAATATTCTGAAAATATTTTGAGCTCAGTTAATACAAAAAAAAAAAGAGAAGAAAAGTAGGCCACATTGGCTTATCTTTGCATTACGCCTTGCTGATGGATAAAAGCTGTCAGTATAGCCCAGTTTTTCATAACTTCATGTGAAATATTTTCTCTCCGTTTGCTTGGCCCTTCACCCAATGTGCCCCGTTTGTGTGCAAGAATATTCATTAGCCGAAACCAAGACTTATTTCAACAAAGTAAATGCATATTGTGATAAATTTGCATCTCATTTCAAAGTCTCTCTCTCTGTATATAATATTGCATGTGCTGTTACTGATTTTGCAGATATAATGAGCTAGAGTGGTATCAAAACAAAATGCCAAGATAACAAGGTGACTTTGAATTTACCTCTGAAGACATTCCGCTGCCATCTTTGAAAAGAAGAAAACATCCAATGCTTTAATAGCCAATATAACAATTCCATCAAATTTAGTATGCTTGAGTAAATTGAATGCTGCTGCTTGCCTTTTGTTCTAGAAAATGCATCAAATTGATTGAAAGAAGCAATTACGCAACCGGGGAGCAGTATTGATTTTTCTGAAATTGGGCAATTACTTTAATTGAAATAACCATGTCTCGATTAGACGTTCTTAGTAGTCCGGATTAAAACAATGTCTGCCTATGGCTGCTTATGCTTATATTGTTTATTTAGTGGTCCTTCTGTGGTTTCCTGAGTTATTACTTGGGGGCTGGGCCGGGTCTAATATCCGTTTCAGAGTGGATTATTTACGTTCACTGTTTGTGCCAGTTCAGCGTTAACAATAACTAATTCTGAAGACATTTCAACCTGGTCAAAATTAGTTAAATAATTATGTTTATAATTTAGTCTTAACAGTCTGAACTGTGTTTTCAGCTCCAAAATAAACTACTTCTCATTCATTGAATCTTTTTTTTGTAAGAAACTTGTTTAAACTTTACATGTAGGTCATAAAGTATCATTTGTTTCTGTGTCCAACCTTTGTAACCTACTTTACATCTGTTTTATTTCTGCTGTGGTCCTATTCACATAAACAGTACTCTATAATGGCCGAGTTCCCAAACAGCTGCTTTCATTCACATACTAAAAAAAGTAATTGATGTCAGCATGGGCAGCATTCACTTCCCTGAAAAATGCTGGGATGCTTAGCTACGCTAGCATGCTAGCTGTCTAATTCACCATATCATTGGGTCTTTTTCTGCTTTTCATCAGTCCTTTCCTTCATCATCCCTATCTGAAGCATTAGATATTACAGAAACCATGCTGTAATGTATAAACAACCACAAATTAGGAAAGTCATATTGTTTACTTAGTGGTTAGGGTTAGGGTATACAAATAGGGTATACAAATGCTATAACACAACAAACAGTTATTAAGTATTAAATATGTATTGCAAAAATCTGTATTTGCCTGAAAGGCCTCTTGGTAATCACTCAAAAAGCAACAACAACAAAAACATCAGATGGCTTACAAATTCACTCAGGAATAAATAATAATTGTTGTAAGACATCCCCTGCTCTCTGATGAAGCTAAAATGCAAGTGTTTGGCAATGTCTAATATCACATTGAGAGGAAAATAGAGGAAGCTTACAAATCATAGAACACAATCCAAACTGCAAAGTACAGGAGTAGCAGCATAAGGCTGTGTGGGTGTTTTGCAGTAAGAGGGACTGGTGTGCTTCACAAATATTAAGAGTCATGGCGGAAATACTGACGGAACATCTCACAACATCAGCCAGAAAGTTAGAGCCTGGGCAAAAATGGCTCTTTAGAGAGAAACAACAACTCTGAGCATATTGCTAAATTAGTTACAAACTGGCCTATTAAGGACAACAAAGTCAAGACTTGATTTCAATCCCACAGAAAACTTCTGAGTGAAACTGAAAAGGTGAGAGAGAGCTTGACTCCAACATCGGAAGGAGAAATAGGCCAAAATCCCAGAAAAAAATTTGTCAGAAGCTTGCTGAAGGAGATCTAAATATTTTTACCCAAGGCACACGGTTTAAAATACACTTCTAATAACTGCAAAGGAAATAGTCAATATTTCTTGTCCTTTAGTTTTAATGCCTTTAAAACTGCTGTTAAGTTTTCTGTAATTAAAGGCTTTTTACATCTACAGACATTTATCTTTCTTTTCTGTTAACATCTCCTTTCCAGAAAGGTGTTATAGCATGAATTCAGTGGTAATGGAAGCCAGTGAGGTTAAAATCTTTTTTAACAAAAATAATAATAAAATAAAAATCCTGAATGCTGAATTAGATTTTGCTTTACAAAGAAGTGTTAAAGTGTTTTGTTTCTGGATCTGTGGGTTGCCATGTTTGATTGAAATGCAATTCTTAGCTAGAAGCAGTAAAAAAAAAAAAAAAAAAAAAAGAGGGGGGGAATGAACAGTGAAGTCAAGCTTAAAATCTGGCTGCATACCATGTGACTCGACACGGAGCAACGAAATGAAATGGAGGGAGGGGGTTGGAAAAAAAAGAGAGGAAGAGATGAGGGAGAGAGAGTGAGAGAGAGGAAGAGAGAGAGAGCAGTACCCCCTTAAAACCATCACTGCTTTCAGTTCAAATAGGTCCTATCATCTCCATGACAACAGTTGTAATGGTAACATGGAAATATATTAATGTAAAACCATGGCAACGTTCTCCAATTGAATTAAGCAGCACCTGTGCACATTACAGAAGAAGATAAAAGACAAAAGGAGCCAGCGTCTGCTTGCCAAGCAGCTGTGGCTTTCAGACCTTAAAACCCATCTACGTTTCCTGAACACATTTGTTTTCCAATGTTTCTCTGTGGCAAATTACTGTAGCGTTCAGCTGTTTTTCTGTTCTATTTGTGCAAACAGATGAAAAAAAAAAGAAAAAAGATTGATTTTTTTTTTCTACTGTAAACCCTGCCACATCTTCAGAGTGGTGCAGCCGGATTAAGAGTAAGTGTGCTTTGCCATTAAATCACATAATGGTGAGGCAATCATTCTGATAGGTAAAAGGGGGCACAGTGTTTGTGCACAATGGGACGTGTTAGATGCACAAATTCAGCACATTGTGCTCACCCTTTCAAAACAGAGAGGGTGAAAGTGGTTGCGTTCTGCCGTCTTTTCTCAGAGCTGCAGCTAAAAAGAGAAAACATTATCTACATCACCATGCCATCAAATCTGATGGACTTTATACCATCCCTGCCCCTCCGCCCCCTCCTCTTTGCTCTTTCTTCTCCCTCCTCACAGCCTCTGTGTTCCCTCTTAATGGCATTGTAACATGCTCTCACCCTGGAAAATAAAAGTCTGCTTGTGTTTGTTTGTGTCTATTTAAAAAAAGAAGAAGAAGAAGAAGAAGAAGAAGAAGAAGAAGGGGTGCGGCCATCGAGGACACATGCTGCAAAAGTGAATTCCCTCTTAAAAGGATATTGTTGTTCCCCGAGTGTTGAACAGCATGTTCTGCGGCCATATTTTATTCATGTCCAACGCAGAGACCCACACGGCAAATGCACATGTGCTTAATCTTCTTCCTGTTGCAAAGTAGCATCAATAAGACTCTAATCTCCGATCTCTCGGGGGATCCACTCAGAAACTCTTTTCTCCATCCCGGCAGTCACTTTCCAGCAACGCCACTCCAAACTTGACAGAATGAAACGCGCTCATTAGAACTCCCCAACAGAACGATTCTCAACCACTGGGTCCAAATTGCATAAAAACCTCTTTTAAACTACCCACGTAGATACTTCCTGGAAAGATGGAAGCTGGACGTTAGCGTAAGAAATGCTCAACACGCGTAGCGTACTCTGTTCTCTGTTTGGCGGACGAGAGGGTGTGTTTTTGTGTGCGGACTGCTACGAACCTTGAAATGTTTTACACAAAACTTGCACAGTCACTCTCATGCTCACTGAGAGCAAAACTGCAACACTTTTTTGTTATATATATTTTTATCTATGTTACAAGCATGAGAATGAGCAGCGAGGTTGTTTTTAAAGGAATTTGACCATGAACCACAGCTTTCTGCATATCTCAGACACAGACACTTCTCACCACATAAATCAGCTCGTAGAGTGAGATTGTAATATTACTGTCCTTTTGTGAAGCCAAGGTTAAAAAAAAAAAAGACATCTGGAACACGGTCTTGAATTGTGAGCTATGTATCAAATGGTTTCTGTTCTCCGCAGTGTCAAAAGCGTCCTCTTTTTCACAAGCCGTCATTGAAACACTGAAAAAAAAAACGAAGCCTGGGAGATTCTGGTTTTTATATTTACTTAAGTGTATTTTTTTCCCCTCAGATCAGAGCCTTTTGTTGATGCTTCTCTCATACTAATGGAATCTTACAAACCACAATTGATGATGTTTTAGTCAATTGCACTCTACTAAAACTACGGATATGGATTTGTTGTGATATGATTTATGTATTCCATCGAATCTTAGAATCATAGGATTATACTGTCTTGCAAAAGTATTCATTCCCCTTTGAACTTGTTGCCAGTTTTAGCATTACGATCACACATGTCAGTGTATACTTTTAGTATTTTTTTCTCACCGGCCAACGCAAAGTGGTATATAACCTTAAAGTGGGCGGAAAAGAACAAGTAGTTTTCAGCATATGTACTTCATAAGTTGAGAAAATGTGTGATGCTTATGTATAGTCGGCCCCTTTCACTCTTTTTAACCTAAACTGACAGCCTGAGCAAGGAGAACATTATCAGAAAGGCAGCCAAGAAGCTTACGCTAACTCTGGAGGAGCTGCAGAGATCCACAGCTAAGGCGGGATAAGCTTTTTTACGGGATAACTATTAATCCACAAAATATGGAAAGCAAGAAGCTGAAGAAAAGACATCCTGCTTGCAGTTTGTCAAAAACCACCACAGCAAACAAGTGAAAGAAGGTGCTGTAGTTAGATGAGACCAAAGCTGAACTTTTTGGCCCAAATATGCAAATATGTGAGGAGGAAAATGAACACCTTGCAGCAGTCTAATTCTGAAGCATGGTGGTAGGAGTGTCATGGTGTGGGGTGCTTTGTTGCACCGTAGACATGGAGGGGTTAAAGAGAAGATGGATGAAAATAAATGTAGAAAATCTGTTAGAGTTTCACCCTAAAGTAAAATCGCACTAAACACGGACCGGCTTAAGAAATGGCTGAAATGTAAACATATTCATGTCAAAGTTCAGATCTAAGTCTAACTGAGAATCTGAGAGAAGACTTGAAAACGGATGTTCATAAATGCCTCTCATTACATCATTAACTTGAGGCTGAAAGCAAATATGTGCCACAAATATAGCAATATTGCAACAAAAAAAGAGCAGAACTCAATGTTGTTGTTTTTTACCATGAAATATGATTCAGAACTAGAAGTATAATTTTCTCTGTTTTTCTTCCTGTCTAATCAATCACTAATGTCTCTTAATAATATGCTTAACATCATGATTTGTTTAAATCAAGCTTTCATATTCCCTCCACAAACTTAAAGGAAATATAAATCTTTTGGATGTCAGGAAAAATTTTATGGACTTGTTCTTATTTCACAGCCTAGAGGATCTGGACGAAGGCCAGCGCAGTCATCATCCTTCAGCCCAGATAAAGATCAAATATGCTTCATTTAGTCGGTGGATCATGGAACAGGAGAAGCCAAAGCATTATTTCACCTCCATGGCTGATAGAGATGATGCACACTCGATATGTATTGACTCGAAGGAAAAGGATAAGAAGGCTAATTGTACACATTTGGAAACGTTGCTCATCATCAGCCAACGACGAGTTTCTCCAAAAACGTGAATTTAACTTGACTGCAAAAGCACGAAGTTAAAAAAAAAAAAAAAAAAAGCTTCCAAGAAAATCGCATTTTCATTTATAACCTTACATATTTTCAGAAGTGGACTCACTTAAAAATAAAATCACTTTTTTTCTCTCCTTTAAATCATTTCTATTATTGCTTTTTATTATTATTAAAGTGGCTCATGCATTCAAATGAGGTTCATCTTTTTCTTTGTCTTTTCTCTTTCCTCTATTCAGGAGAAAATATTGGTAATTGGAGCTACGCATAAAGTCTCCTAATTGCTCATCTGAAAGGGACCATGATTGGATGCTCAAATTTCTTTATATAGCAATGACTCACGGTCCCCTTTGCTTGAATGACAAACAATTTTCACTGGCAAATGATGCCTTCTGCCTCAATAAATTAAAAAAAAGAAAAAAAAAAAAGAATAGACTGTTTTGCTGCATGTTCACAAAACATGTCTTCATGCAAAAGCATGAGATAGAACAAGCCTAAAAATGAATAGAAAACCTCTCTAAACACGAGCTCCATTCAGCGGAAGCCCACTAACCTCACGTACATACCGTCTTTTTAATGATATGAAGAAAAAAAAAAAAGTAATCTCAGGCAAGCAGCAACACAGTCTTCCAACAAAGCAAAGCTCGAATGCTTTGGACAATTAGTAAAGACTTTCGAATTTCCTTGAAGTGCTGAATGAAACGTGGGAAGACTGATAAGTCTGCTCTTCTTCTTCTTGCTGCAGTTCTCCTCTTTTCTTAGGCAGCTCTTCACTTTGTGGGGTTAAAAAAAAAAAGGTATGTACAAGCCTCTTAACAAATCAAGAGTCAATGCATGCACCCCGAGGTGGTTTTCCTTAATTATGCTACAAGACGATTTGGAAAGTGGATGACACAATGAGGACATGTTGTCAGTCAAGTAATAAGTTTTTCGAGCTTGCTGACTGACATCCACCTGCCTGCATGCAGACGCTTGAGCTCACTTGTTTTAAGTAAGTCCATGCGCTTCGTGCTGCGTGTAAATGCGAAAACGTTTTGAGGCGGCGGTAATTGTAGCAGGTGAAAATGTAGCATTTGGCAAATTTAAACAAAGTATTTTCAGCTGTCGTTCGGATCGAGTTCCTGAACTCCCTGCTCTGCTAAGATAAATGTAATCTAAGTCATGTTAGTCATTTCACCTCTCGACTAAAACAAATGCGGTTGAAACCAGATGTTTACATTCACGATGTGAAAAGACAGAACATATTTTTAGATGAAAATTAAATTAAGCAACATTTGCGTTGTTGTTTTCTTGTCTGTTTGGGTGTTTTTCCATATGGAAGACGGCCTTTTCTTCCAGTCTGATGTTTCGATCTTGCTGGAGTATTTTTACATCATGTTCTGTCCTCATGTTGGCATCTATTTTGCGAAGACCACAAGATCTTCCTTCCGTAAAACATTCACACAACATCATGGTACTGGCAGTGTATGTCACAGCTGGGCTGGTCTTCTCCGGCCATCTAGTCTGTCTCTTTTAGACCAATGGACATACTTAAAAAAGTTATTTTTTCTTGTGCAGGTTTGCAAATGCAATTTTGCTTTTTGTTGCTTTTGGAGTAATGATCTCTTCACTGGGTGGCCTTCAGGCTGTTGGTGGATCATTTATTTCACAGTGATTGAAAAAACACTGACCAGTATAAGTCAGAATGTTCTCAAGGTCTTTAGCTTCTGTTTGGATGGAGCACAAAGTGCACTAATCTGCCTGCTCTCTAAACAGTGTAACGTCCTCGTGCTGTTTATACCTGAATATAACTGAATTTATATAAGCGGCGCCTTGGAGCATCTCTAAATTGTGTCCAGGTTAGAACCAGGCTTGTGTAAGTCCAAAATTCTGTGTTTGTCTGTGCCTCATTATTGCAAATGGACCCATATGAACTCTAGAAAGGTGACATCATTCTCTATGCTTTCACAAATTGTTTAGCACCACGGAAATATTAATGCATATATTTTTCTCCTTATCAAGAATGTATAGGTTCGGTCTAATAAATAATGAAATCCTGGGCCAATTTTAGGGTCTCCTTCATTTTTAGGGAACATGCTTCCTTTGCCTCTTGGGTTGTTGTTTTAGGTTATTGTTAATCACTCTGAGATTTTTTTTTATATCCCAAAATTGAGATATATCAATGCAGTTTTACTTATTTACTTACTTGTTTACTCATCACAGCATATTTATCCTAAGATGGAAGTAAATAAAAGTTGTTTTGCAATACACAGAGACTGAATTGCTTATGCAATTAAAACAAAGAAATACATTCAGTGCATTTTTGTTTGCTAACAAATCAGTCCATTTTTGGCAACTTGCCATTTTGCATGTCTGTTTTTATATATTTTGCCTCCTTAACATTCATAGAAAAGATTTTTTTTTTAAAAACAACAATAACAAATATTTAATCCCTATATCTTCCTCAACGTCACTATTCCTGTTTTCTCCCTATCTGCTTTCTTTTTGTACCACCTATCCTATGCAATGAAATTTGCATTTTTTTGTTTTTAAATTTACAGATAAATAATCATAAAACAGTTTAAAAATTCATTCATAATTTAACTCTATTGAATATTGCTGTCTTAAGACTTTATATCGCATTAGATCTCCATTAGTCATGAATCTGATACCCATTAGCACCAATTGATTCTCATCAAATATGACAGATCATGACCCATGATATACACAAAATGACTTTGAGCAATATCTTTCTGGCAGATAATATTTCTCTGGGTCAAATAACTCAATTCTGACAGGCTATGAAAAGAGTATGGAAAATGTATTAGTCAGGCATTTTCCAAGAGGGTTTGAGTTGGTCCTGAAAAAGTCAGATCTTAACAACGCCAAAAACTGCAAAAGAACAAAACCGTGGCGGAGTGTAAACATGTAGCACCTATGAGACGCGTTCTGATCAAGGAAATATACTGTAGATACAATTAATCAAGAAACTTTGATGCCTGTCGTTTCAGCATGAAGCAACTTCAACTGGAAGTCCTCTGCAGGCTTTCACACTTCTGTAGTTATTAACTCTCTACAGGTAATATTTGGTCAAAGAAAAGAGGATTGCCTTTTTTTAGAGGGTAGCTAGGTGAGTAGGTGATGGAACAAATCAACCATGTAATGAAGATAAAGTGGAAATAATGTTGACTTTTGGGTCCATATGGCTTTTCCAGAAATGAAAAATGGCTTTAATATCCTTTACCATGGTAGCTGCTCTCCAGGATTTGATTTGAATGTACAGATCACACTGATAAACTGCAAAAAGTAAGAGTGCAACCTGCATCACATTTCTATATTTGAGTCACTTGAGATATACAAAAAAGAAAAAAAAAAAAAGAAAGAAAAAAAAACATGGATTTGTATCATAATTATCCAGCTCACATCAGTACATTTCTCAGTGTGATTCAGAGTTTACATTTTCACTTTTAATAACTCTTTGAACTGTAAAAAGATCCTCAAACTCTGGTTTGAGAAATTAGACTACGGGCAAAAATAAAATGAACATCCTTCCAGATCTAGCTAAATGAAATAATTTGAATTAGACTGTGAAATATGAGCTTCAATCACAACCGCAACGCAAGTATTTGAAACAAAAATGAGAAAAGTTTTATTAAGCACTTCTTCAGCACGAACGCCTTTGAATGAAATTGTGCTTCAATACCAGAAAGCCCAAGGCAAAAGCCTGGAAGTTGTGTAACTCAACTGTTTGAAAGCAAATGCTTAAACATCTTAACTGTAATAAAATCTAAAACAAATATCTTATTTCATTCAGTCAATTTCATTCCCAGGTTTTCTCACACAAAATAATTTGTTATGCACATCATTTCTTCCTCCCCTTTTTAAAAGACACCACAGAAATAATCACTTTTGGAAGAAACATTAAATACATAAAAATTAGACTATTGTTCAGGTACAGTTATAAAAACGTCAGATAAATTTGGTCAGAGTAGAAAACTTAGGATAAGATAATGTTGGAATAAAACTATGGTTGTCAAAGAGCATATGGACAAAACAAAATCCACATCTTTTGGAGGATATATATAAATTTGTTTTTTGAGTCCTAATTATATTCACTATATTCACACAAAATTATGGAAAGCAAATTCAAACTATCAAAACAATTAAAGTTCAAGCATTAACAGCTCTAAGAAAAAAATGTACACATACATATGACATAGAAATGGTTATCCAAAGGAAGATTATCTATATTCAAAGCATTTGAATCGTTCATTCACAGCTTCACTGTATCTTTGATGCTCTCTAGTCTGTCTAGAAATAAACTGCAATCCATTTATAAAGCCTTTACAAAAAAAAACAAACATTTCTGGCATCTTTTGCTACATCAACAAACTGTAAGTAGAATATTGAGTACATTTTCACTACTTCATTCTTAGGAGCATCGAGCACGAGACTAAACTGAGCCTTTGGTAAGTTTGTTGCATATGTATTGAACTGAAAATCTTCCCATTACATGAGGCTAAAACATAAGTTTTTTAATGAAAATTCTCTAAAGCATTATTGTAGCATGTCCGTCAATATAATCGTATAATCTATCAAGAACAGAACTTAAAGATAAGTGTGTTTACTTTTTCATATTATTTCAATTTTGCATCGTTTTCTGACCAGTACTAACTTTTATTGCTCTCCAATCAATCGGTATAACCGGCACTTTATCACAACTGCAACTTTGTATGTCATTATTTGGGTCCATGTGAGAGACGAGGCTGAGGTGAAAGCTTGCCTTTTTGTAACTTGGTGTTCGGTGCTCATTTTTAGCCCACCAAGGTCAAAGAAATATCACGTGCTGATTCTGTTTGGAGATGAGTTTTCTGTTTAAATTAGCCCAGCAGCTCTCAGCAGTTTCCTTTTGTCTGCTGCATGCCTTACTCAAATCAAGCATCATTTCTGCAGAACACATCGGAGACAAATTATCTTATCCACCTTTCATCTTTCAAATTGGTATTTTTTATTTATTTATTTATTTATTTTTTCATCTGCATCACATTTTACTTGATATTAAAGCAGGGCTGCATCTTTGTGCAGCACTAATTGCCATAGAGCTTCAGTAATTAAAGGACAATAAAGCCTTAGTAGTAATTAGTTTCTCTTGTTTGGTTGCTAGCCCATCAATTGTGCTTCAATAATACTGATCATTAGCATGCGCCTGGGCAGCGAGGGATGCTGGGAAAGAAGCCCTGCACACACAGCACTCCACATTCCATTCCCATGAAGCCATGGCACCGAGCCATGAGGTTAACCCTCTGTTTGCTGGGACGCCAGGAAGAGTGGCAGGATGTGCTCACCCTGTGGTATGATCTCACCCCCAATCTAACAGATTTGTCGAGTAGAGCTGCCGTCAGACGCTCCCGTCACGTTTCGTGCGAGAACTATTGCATTCTTCTTAGAGTTACAGCCTCTTACAGTTGAGACCAACTTAAAACCCTGTCTGTTACACTTTTAAGTTAATGGCAGGGGAGGCAGAGACTTGATTTCCGTCTCTGAATTCATTGCAAAAATGAATGCAATCGGAGCTCTTTAAACAAAACGACATCAGCAGACTGTTGAGCGTTATTTTGAGGGCTGGGTGCGAGGATGGGCTGTAAACTGTGGCACAGTAATAACGCTATGCAGCAGAAAATGTGCTCTGTTCTGTACTTTGCCTTGACATGATTGAAAGACAATGGTCCCACGGATAGGCCATTTTGACATCAAATGTGCATGCACATCACAGGGCAAGGGTGTGCTATCCATCACATTCGGAGAGCTGTCAGAGGTACGGCTCGCACAAGCCAGGTTTCTCCCACCCCACCCCTACTCCAAGCATTTGCAGCTGCGTGGCAATACAAGATTAAACCTTCTTGTATATATATATATATTCCACCCTGAACATGCCATTTGCTGTGCACCTTCCAAAATGCTTTGCACCATCGTGTGTGAGTCCAGGGTTTTTTGTGTAGCAGGAGGCGCCCGTGGGGGCCAACAGGCAGACCTAAAGATTTGCCGTCCCCCATCTCCAAACCGTCTCATACGTACTATTTTTTTAAAATTCATATAAAATAGTTTGCAACATTTGTTCATTTGGAATATTTAATGACCCGATAATTAGTTGTGCTGTTGGCTTTTTCTTAAAGTAATAATAGAAGTAATTTTGATAATAATGATAACAGTGATTGTACCAATGATATTAATATTAATATAATTTATAAGAGAAAAAAAATAAAGCGAAAAATGGTATTAGTAAAAAAAGAAGATAAAAACATGTCATGTAGTAAAACTAGCCAACTCAGTAAGTTTTAGGGCTCAAAAAGGGATGATGCATTGTGGACTAAAATGAATGAATTTCAGGTTTATGGACACTAAGTTTCATGGGGGCTAAAAGAAGCATGGGTTAGCAAACTAAATTAGCTGATAACATGAACATGAACAGAGTATTAGATTGTGTCAAATAATTCTAAAGAGCTGCCTGGTCTTGGCTCAGGTCCGGCCTGTCGTCCCCCCTGAACCTTAGGGTGATTTTTATCCCACACTGGTGTCGGTTTTGTTTCACAAACTCGGGGAGCGAAGGGGTGGACTCCCCCTTCTGAGTTTTATTTCACATCTATGCACATTTACATAATAACACATATAGACATAAATACATGGAAGCAATCATAACATAACGAGAACATACAGACAGCATGCAGCAGCTAAGAAATTGAAAGTGGTGTTTTAAACTTTTATGACTCTAGCTGAGCAGAAACATTAAGTTCTTTCTGGGTTACCATTCTTATATATTACTAATTTTTATCTCAGTTTTATTGTATTGCAGTCTTTTGTTCTTATACATTTCTGTTTGCCATCTTTGTCTCACTGCAGCCTGTTGTCCCAGACATTATCCTGCAAGCCAAAAATGATCCTAAAATCATCATCTGAGTTCACTTATCAATATTTAACTTTTACTGGTTCAACGTGACCCATGCATTTTGCTCAGGAAAGTTGAAAATTAATCAGTGAAACTCTCCTGTATATTCCAAAAAGGAATTCCTCATTATTGCCATTTTTAGAGTAAATCTATTACCCACACTTCAAAGCAAACCACTGCTACCATATTAAACAAAAAGAAAAAAAAAAAACAAAACAAACAAAAACAAAAAACAAAGAAGAAGAAGAAGATCAGCCTTTTATTTTTTTCAACTCTTAGAAAACTTTAAGGGGTTTTGTACCTAATTAGATACATTTTTGATTTCTAATCCAAATGTTTGCATGTCACGAACTGGCTCAGCCATAAAACATTAATAATAAAATTAGCAATGTAAAAGTTAGAATAGTTATGTAATTTTGCCATTCATGATCATTAAAGCATTGCAGGACCTACTGATTGATTTATTGATTAAAAGTTGTTGGTCTACACAGTAAAGCCGAATAGGGAAAGGAAGAAAAACAAAAAACAAAAACATAAAAACATGGTCGGACTAAAAAGAGAGACTTTGTGCAGCTTCCTCCCATCCGCCTTGGCACAATAACCCAAATGGAAGCCTTTATGAAGCCCTGATGGAAGCAGAGTGCGCTTTATAATGCACAGCCGTGCACACTACTACATTTCCAGCTAATCAGAGGCGCGCAGTTGCAGAAAGGAGAGCGGTTGCCAAGGCAGCCACCAATCTCCCCTCCCCCCCTCTTTGCTCCCTCCGTTCCTCTTTCCCGTTTATTATCGGCAGAGGTCGCATGGCAGAGGGAAGTCCAACCACTTCTGTACTGGAACCAATGCAAGAATATGCAGCTCCATAACAAAGCCCGTATGGAGTCCTGAGAGCAGTGAAGGAAGCACGCGTCCGTGGGGGCTGTTTTAATTGTTTTCTTTTTTTTTTTTAAAAAACAAAAAAAAAAAAAATAGAACCCACAAAACAGGATCTAAGTTGGAGGTTTGCATTGTTTGGCCAACACGTGCGTACCACCAATGCATTTTGCACTCTCCGTTTAGAGCGAGTGAGTGAGTCTGTTTCGCATCCTGGTGCCGGGCTCTGAAGGAGGACTGCGCATCAGCGGAGTTGGTGCCGAAGTACGAATGCGAAGATAAGAGAAGAGAAGAGAAGAGTGCACCGAGTAAAACTCCTGCACTTGTTTTGGGTTTTTTTATTTTTATTTTTACTTTTTAATTTTTATTATTTCCAGTGTGTATAATTACTCCTACTTTCTTGTGCTTCTGGCGGTGTGTTTGACAAGACAACAGTGAGTAAAACACGCCGAAAGTGATTTCATGCCTTCAGTCTCGCTCAGCCTGAGATGGACGTGAGATTTTATCCTGCGCCCCCGGCAAATGTGGGTTCATGCTCCCTGCCGACTGATCCAAGTTGCCTGAGCTCGCTGGACTATTACCACTCGAACAAGGTAAATAAACGTCCGTGCTCTGTAATCCCGTATCACTTGTCTTGTTTTTGGAGAGAAATAATACATCCTGCAGCAGTCGCGCACTGTAAACGGATGCTTTTGTACGCGCTTTTGCCAAAAGGCAAACACAAATAATAATAAAAAAAAAAATCCGTCAGGTGTGTGCAAGTAAAAGTGTACTAGATAAGCATTAACTGAGACTTAACTAGGTAGTATTTCTTTTTTGTTAAATAGCACTTAATTGATTTAAATTTATTTATTTTTTGACATTCTGCTGTTGTTCAACTTTTCTTCTCCTCTACATACCTTTCATGATAATTACGTCCCTGTGGACGTTGCGCAGTTGTGTTTTGCATAAAGCTGGCATGGCATCTCTCCAACCATAGGCAGAACAGAGAGAAAAATATATGCATTCCATAAAGCCCGCTCACTGCTGTCCGGTTCAGCATTACGCACTCCTTTCTGTAATTTCTTGGATGCTTTCCACATGGAGTTAGGCGATTAAGTGGATGTGTGCCTTTAATACACAGTTAATTACTTTGCAGCGAGCCAAGCGCTGTCTGGTTGCTTTCTTTCGCTCAGTTTTGACAACCTGCGGGGTTTGTTTTCTTGACCTGCGCAGATCCGCCGATGCAGCGCTGGTGGCCCTCACGGCAGGGAACGATAGCTTGATTCGTTCAGATGGATAAAGTAATTAATGAAGTCCTGTCTAAAACAAAAAACAAAAAACAAAACAACAACAACAACAACAACAACAACAACAACAACAACAAAAAAAACAAAGCTGTCTTGTCATGCTGCAAGTAGAATGGCTGGATTTTAACGAACAAAAGCGACCCCACAGTATGACGGTGCCACCACCATGTTTTGAGCTGGGGTCGACATTTTTAAAGCGATTTTTTTGTGTTAAAATAGTTGAAAACGTGTATAATTTTCCTTCCACTTCACCACACTTCACAGTATTGCTGTCGGGATGACAATGATATACGTTGACAACACACCACCAGGTGCGAAGCAGCACAAAAGAAGCACGCAAACTCCAAATGTTAACGTGAACAGCACTTTTCAGCTCTTGAATTTGCTTCCATACAGTCTACTTGAATTAGGAGTCGTTGTTGTCACTCACCACGGCTGGAAGGATAAATCCTCGGCCCCTACAGATGCCTGACCTGCTGTCTGAAGTTGGTACGAGATTAAAGAATGGTTCAGAGTTCTCCCTTCCACAGACTAAAGATAGCTTTTGAGTTTAAGAAGGAGGGAATGATGCAGAAGTGAGTCGGGGATGTTTGCCTTTCACTGTGTGGGCACTGGAAAATCTTTATAACCGAATGGAACAATCCTGTAGTCAAAGTCTCCAGGTTTCGGGTCATGAAAAGTTGTGTAACAGTGAACTTGACAGTTTTGATTTGAATGCCTGTGAAATGAGTACCTTGTAAAACTTTTATCAATAAGGGAAGTTTTCACCTGCGACACATTAGTGGGATTTTTTTTTTTTAAACTGTCTCCCCCCCACCCCAACCCGCCCCCACCACCCTGAGCTCAGGCTATCTTTTTTTGTAGGTCAAATGAATTAGGATCATCCTCCATGCGGATAATCCAGAGAATACGCTGCTATCTATGCAGAGTGCATGAATCCTGGAAACAAAGCCACGAGATATTAGATGATATAAAGCACTTCTGTGAGAACGAGAGGGAGAAAGTGACTCTAGCCACTGGTGCTGGCAATGAAGTGTGGCTTCCCTTAGAAATTACAAGTGTTCATTTAAATAATTAAAACTGCTCTACTCTCCTTCCTCTGGGTTCTCTTTACAAAAGGAGCAGAAATTTTCTATCGTCACACGTGTAACACTAACTACCCCTCACTACCGATGCAAATGAGACCGGCAGGGAATCGTTTGGTGTCCTGTTAACACAACGCACAAGGTCAAGTTCCTCTCTGAGAAAACTCGTCAAACCGACTGTGGCGTAAAACAGACGTACTGTAACGAACGAATCAGACGTGCCTCCTGTGAATTATCTCCGGCAGCCTTGGTTTGCAAGTTAATAAATTCCCCCCTTTTGAAGCTGCAGTTAAGGCCAGAGGCTAATTACTACATGGATGTGTTTCTTTAATGCTTGACTTTTCAGAATCATGTGGATATTTTTATTTTTTATTTTTTTCCGGTTGCATCTAAATTTGTCGGTAAAATCGTTAGCTTGTTGTCCTGCAGGTGCAGCATTATTAGAAAGAATACAAAATGGTTTAAATCTTTGGAGTAAAATCTAAGGTTTCCAAGTGCAGCCATATTGGCAGATAAGTAAAAGTAGCAATGTTTTCACTTTAGGGAAATGATAAACAAACATTTCTAGCATTCTTGCATTACATCCACAAACTTTAATGCATTGTGTTGTGTTGTACATGATACACTATTAGAAAGTAGAGCATAACTGGACAGTAAAGCATGGTTTTTATTTTAAAAAAAAAAGTAAATAAAAATCTGAACTGTGCGGAATTCATTTAAGTTTAACCCACTCTACTATGATGCCCCTAAATAAAACCATGCAACCAACTGTCTTCACAAGTCTCTCAATTAGGCAATAGAGTCTCTCTATGTGTCACTTAGTGCCAGCAGAAAATTAAAACTACATAAAACTCCCAACTTACCAATCTTGCAGTGAAACATACTGATGGCAGCATCATGCTGGGGGGATGTTTCTCTTGAACGGGGATAGATGCAGACGCTGGTGTTGATAAAAGTGGCTGTGGCTTGTTGAACTTTTCAGTATTATTGTGTTGTATTTAAAAGTTCCACTTTTAAATATTCAGCAGTTTAATATTTGACAAAGTAAATAGCTGTGATTTCTCTTTTCCTGTATTCTGAGCACAGCTAAAGGTGACCACCAGTGGCAGACGTACCAGAGGTTGTGATTTAAATAGAAAGTGTTTTATTAAGAAGGGGGGAAAAAAACCAACAGAAACTGGCTGGACGTGGGTAAAAACTTTTCTTTGTTCTACTGTGTTGTGTCCTGCTTGTCTGCTGCTGAGTCATTCTTAATTCTGTGGACTTTTAGCTTGTGTAACTAACAAGTTTTTGTGACGTCCATGCAGCAGATGCTGTTGTCGTGCCTTCAGCCTTTTGTCTGCCCGTTTACCTGCTCTAACTTTCCAGTTTAAACGAGCAACTATCAAAGTGTACCAATATTTACTCTGATTATCTGCAGCTGCATAAATCATTTCCTTTAGCTTCTCTGCCTTGTCCATGATCAACACACAAAAAAAGAAGAAAAAAACACCTCACAGGAAGGAAATGTGAACTTTGTCCTGTTTTTGATGTCAGATGTTTATAGAGATAAATCATTTTACTTGTTTTCACTTTGCTAAAAGATTCTTCTCTGCCGAGCATTTGAAAAAGGTAAGAATGTCCCCCTCCCAAAAAAAAGAGATGCTTGAAACGAGCAGTGAAAGTACATGAAGTGCAGATTGAAATGATGCATGGAGATCTATAAATAACCCTGAAGATGTCTACTTCAGTAGTTTCAAAACTCTGTATTTCGCTGTGAGTCTGAAAGGTTGTGTTGCTTGTGTGCTCCGCCACATCTGAGTAGAAACTGTAGAAAATTATCCCGTCACGGGAGCCTTTTGCTCTGAGGCTGATGCAAAACCTGCAGTACCAAATTGTAACACTTTCAGGTACATTTACATTCTCGGTGTATGGCAAAGCGTCTAGCTCACGAGACAAGATCAGACACATTAGTGGGTTCATGAGGACAAAATTACATTTAATTAACGCTATTTTGAAAAGTAAGAGTACTTGTTTTTGCAGATTACAGCTGGTGTCTCAGGGCATCTTAATCCATTCTGAATGATTCGGTTTAGGTTGGACGTGAGCATAGATTTCCATTTTTTGTTGGGCCTGTTGTATTTTTTATAAGTAGAGTGAAGATTCACCAAACCTCAGGATGTGCTTAAAATAACTCCTGTTCAACGTTTTTCAGGTTTAGTTTTGACTTCTTAAAATGTATGGATTTTGAATTGGGTTCTTTCAAAGAATCCGTTCATTTTAATATTTATCTATTAAACAGACAGCCCAGGGCTGCTAATTTAATCCGGCATAATAGTCATTGCTAAAAATGATAAGGTAACTAGTTTCTTCATTAGAACATGTGCGCATTCGTGGTGCAGTATTTCCTGGCGCTCCAGCTCATCGTCATTTTGTCTTTTTGAGTCGCCAGTCAAAACATAGCACGTCCGTCTGTCCGGCATTGTGAACAACTAAGATGACAGATGATATTTGCATATCAAGTAAGCAATTCACATATAATCTGCTGCGCTCTTCTCCTTGTGCCTATTCTCTTCCTCACTCAATGGAGTAGCAGAGAAGGAGCTTCTGGATGCGTAAAAATCTGCAAAAAAAAAAAAAATCATTAAAACATCGCAACTGTGGCTCAGTTTGCATTGTTTGTTTTAAGGTGCCACCTTCAATTCAGTTTCAGTTCAGTTTATGCATTTTATGCGACATCTCAGGACACTTTGCTAAAAAGTAATTTCTTTAATTTTTATGGAGCTGCGTGTTAACAGCCAGTGCGATTGATTTCCTGTCTCCGACTCCATCATTTAACCGGAGAACAACTCAAGAACTACTTTCCTTCTTATTTCAAAGTAAGGGCCTCAAACACATTTAGGGGAAGATAATATTGTAATACGAAGGTTTGGAATATAGAATTGGTGCTTAAAATATTGATGATCTGCCAAAGCAGAGAGGTTGTGGATATCAGTTTCATTTTCCTCCTCCGTCTTCTGCTTTATAAATTAACTTTTAGGTGCTAGTAATCACTGACTTGTGCTTTTAACAACTGCTATGGAGAAATGTTGGATTAACATTTAATTAGAATTACTGCGTCAAATAAAGTTGACATCAACAGTTGTACAATTGTCACATGTTTATTTATTGGTCATCAAATGCAACAATGAAGATGCTAGTCCTAACTAAGGCTAACTGCTAAAGAAATTAACTTCTCTGTGCATTGATTTTCAAGACGGTTGTGATTGCTAGAGCCAGTAAAGGCATCGTATCTGAGGGTCCCTTTAGCTAAAATAATGCAAACATGAAGCAGTCAGACAAGCCTTTTCATTCATAGTGTTAAGACTTTTGAATAATTGCATTCTTTAAAGCCTTATGAGACTCCAACACAGCTGGGTGACACAGACGGACACTAAGTTAAAGTTTTAAATGTTAGATTTTAGTTGATAAATTCCAATCTGCACAATGATGGTGCTTTGTATAACAGAAAGTATCAGTGATTTATTTACAACATTTTTGTCTTTGATTTTATTGTCAACATAAGACCACAAGCATCCAGTGACTTTAATACATGATTGGGCTTCGGGACGGTTATTTAATTAACTCGACTAAATGCAGTTAGAGTTGAGATGAGTCATATATCCCATCCTGGTTTTAGAGAGTAGGGGGGAATAAAAAGCTTTTCTAGACCGAGTATAGAAAACAATCAGGTTTCGCCAATAACTGTAAACTGAATGCCTTTTGTTTGACCAGTGACTGACCTTTTATATTGTGGGTGTACAATGACTGACAGATCCTTTTTCTATGGAAATCATCTGCTTTGTTTGTCCCAATAAAATATTTCATTTTAGGCTTATTGCTGAGCATCTTCAAATAGGAATAGATTTGTCTTGAGCTTTAAATATGATTTTTTTTTTTGTCTTTTTCCTTCTGGTGTGGGCTCCGCAAATACTTTTTGATGCAGGGATTTGGCTAGATTAGCAAAATTGTGCAAACTGAAGATAATCTGTTCAGTTTTTTTTCCTATTACCTGAATTCTCTGTGTATCCTTACAGTGATGCATTTATTTATTTATTTATTACATAGGATTGTGATGTCATGACTTTGCTGTAAGAAATTTGTGATTTTATATTTTACATTGAAGCACTCGCCGTTACGTCAGAGGCCTGTGGTGGACTAAAACTGGACCGTGACAAAATTATTGTGCCATTTTAGTATCGCAAGATCTTCTGCGGCGTGATCTCGTTACACTCCTAACACACCACCAGCTTGAGTGTGATGGGAAGCATTTGAAGTAAAGGCACACGTATTGTCTCATAACATGTCAAACTGTAATTCTACCGTGGCTACTTCACAGAGCAACTCTGGTTTGCTCTCAGAGGCAGGAACATGGTGCCTGCTCCTTTATTTGAATACCTTAATCAAACAGTGCTGACTGGTGCAGCTGGGGTGAGGTGCTTGTCTACAGTACAGCAAAAGGATAGAGTGCAGACAGAGTAGGGCCTGTGTTTATACACTTACGCCCCACCCAGCTCATATATCATCCCAACAACCGATATCTGCAAGGAGGAAAAAAAAAGAAAAAAAAACATAACTGAAGGGCTGTCTTTGTTAGTTGGTGGTCTTCTGTGCCTCAGATAAGCTGGGGAATGACGTGCTCCATTTGCATGCCTTATCACAGTTTTATTTTTTATGACAGTGCAGACATGCAAAGGGCTGAATTACCTTTTGTTGCTTTGTCCAACCACTTTCCATTAAGTGATCACCCTTTAAGTGAAGCAACCTTTTTTTTTTTGAATAAACACAGACAAAACATTATTTATTGTTTGATTTGGCGACGCGCGAGAGTTATTTTTAATACCTTGAGAGCTCGAACGTGGCCGTCGAAAATCAGCAGTCCCTGTAATGCTGGCTGCGGTGCACGTTCACGGTGAGTCGTGTTTTCACTATTAGCTAATGACAAACTCTGTGGTATGTGACAGACGGGCAGAGGGGGAGAATGAAGGGATAAGAGAGAGTCAAATGGGTTGAAGTAATCAGCGGCCCCCCGTATGGGACGCTCTGGATGTGTGTGTGCGCGTATGTGCATGTGTGACTGGGCATGCTAACTCTGGAGCATTCAAGCGTTTTGCTGACTATGGAGTCACAATCACAATTGCTTTCATAGCCCTGTGCAGAGGAAGGCCATGCATACCACAGTAAAGGCCGGTGACAGACTGCGAGCAGGGGCAGAGCAAAACCACCCACTAAATCGTATTCTCCTTGCACCGGCACACAGGGGAGATTTTAATGGGGATTCCAAGCATTTGAAATCATTTCAATAAAACTGCAACAGGCTCTTAGAGAGGCTGACTCAGTAAGCCTGTATGAGGTCCAGACATTTCCCTTGCTTCTTGCGTTTTATTTATTAATATTCCTGCACATTTCACTCTGTTTGAGAAGCCATTTTTACCAACTGTTTGTGTGTTTTTTATGGACATGCGTCGGACTTTTTACAAGATGATATGAACAGGACAGGAAAAAAACTAAACAAAACATGAATATAGATAGGACACCTGGTCCACAAGCAGCATTATTAATCACTTCTTCACCATTCAGATGCCCTGCATCTCTTTGTTTGACCTTTAGATGCTGTGTTTGATGTGTGCTATGAGAATTACATTTTGAATAGGTGTGTACATGCGTGCGTGTGTGTGTTAATGTTGAGGGGAGGGTTGGTGTTGGTCCATGTGGTAATTATTGGTCATGCCAGTACCAAGCTACTTTCTCATTGTGGGCACCAGTGCATCCCCCTCAGCGTCTGTTATCATAATTAAGACCCGCCGCACCAATGGAGTGTGCCTACATTAGTCAGCCCAAGCCTTCCCATGGGGCAGTGCGGTGATAGTCTCATTCTTACAGCAGAAGAAGACGGAGAAGGAAACAGAGCCAGCACCTGCTGCAGAGGAGACCCCAGGATTAGTTCACTGTTGATTGTGTTATGTTAATAGGATGAAAACGCTGAGAGGTTTTCTTCAGTGTTTGGTTTCTCGTTGTTTTAGGCTAAAATGACAAAGCTGACCAATAAATATGCTTCTAGAAGTTAGTTGAGAAGTGATTTTGACATGCTTTGAAGATATCTTTATTTATTTCATATTTTTCCTTCTGTGTTTCTAAATTTGTTGAAGGTTTCTCTGAAAGAAGATCTAAATGGAGTTTTAACTGGATTTTTTTTGGTTTTCTTTTAATAAAGTAACAACAACAAAAAAAAGAAGTGTACAACTATTTAAGTGACAAAGCAAAATAAAAAGTTAAACTGAAACTACTCTAATTAGAGTAAAGATTGTGACATGGAAAAGGAAGTTTCTTTACAGACATGGATCCTTGTCTTTGGTTTTGAAAACTTTTTATTGTTGCAGTAAGATTCTTAGTTCCTTTTAAACATTAGTGTTTTGACAATGCCCACTCTTTGTGCTTTCTAAAGTATGGACAAGGGTTTCATGATTGCCTAACTTTGTTGTTAAAAATGTTTGAGTGCAGACTTATCCGATTCAATCTTGAAAGGTCAAATTATTTTAGATTTTGAACCACAGTATTCAAATCCATTCCAGATTCCCTTTTACTTTAGAGCTTTAAAGCAGATGCTAACTTTAACATCCTTAGTGCTTAACGTTTATCCATTTGCATTATTGCTTTCATATTGTATAAGTATAGTTTCTCTAACTCTGTGACAGCAGGTTTTTCTACTAATGACCATGTTAAAAAGCAGCCAGTCCTAGCTTTCCTAAAACTTTCATATCCGAGTCAATGTTGGACGACTCCGTCAGGCAGCTCAAAAACTATTTCCTGTCTTACTTCAAAGTAAGAGTCTCAGAAATATACACAGGGCATGAAACTCAAGGCTGTTAAATCAAGGAGTTAAAATACGAGCTTACTCTAAGTTCACCGTGCTGACAGCTGCTGGATGGCACTTTGCATGTGGGAATTCACTTTGACGAGAGATAATGTGGTATTCTAACATTCAGTCTATCGATCTACTGCTAGCTAAGCATCACGTTAGCATGATCTGAGTCCGTCATAGTTTGCGGTTGATGCTTTATTCCTCAGTTGAATGCCTGATACATTTTCCTGTCTTCAAGGGAAACGTCCTGCTCCAACAGGAGGCCTGGGCCTGTCGGAAATTATGACAGTATGATAACTTTAGTTAAAAATATCAGGGTTTCATGATTATATTATGATTAAAGCTCTAAAAGGTGTTATTTTGCATTTTCTTTAGCATGGGCTGATCTTCACCCATTGACATGACCTGCTGCCTCCAGAGCCACTGCTGTTCTAAAACTACAATTAGGACAGACATGTGAATTTAACCATAACCTCTCCATGACCTCACCATGATCTCTACAGTCATAGTCAACTTTAATGGTCTTAGGAAGCTGCTTTTAGATCACAGGTGTGATGGTGAAATTTCATCCCCCTCTAAGTGTGCGTGTTCATACTTGATTACATGGTTTTTGGCACGTAGCACAAGCTATACCGGTAAAGATTACATCCAATAGGAAAGTTGTATTTCCATTGCTTTAGTAGCTAAGACAAATCAGGTTAGTCGTCTTTTTATTGACGAATCATGTTGGAAGTTTTTTTTAGATTCCAAGACGGCGTTTGATGTGAGGCAGATTATAAATATAAATGTTTTGCACTCAGAAGCAACAGAAGTCACAAGTGTGACCCCTTGTATATGAAATGCACATCCAGCTAAACAACTGCTTAAGTGAAGCTACTGAGCCTCTTGGTAATTTCGTTTAGAATTAGTCACAACAACTCTACGTTGGGACTGAAGCTTGGGAACTTGCCTGAACTCTCAGAGCTACTAATGAGGGATCATGATACCACAGCTGATTTGATCTGCACTTTATCTCTGACCTGACAAAAACCCCCAAAACAAAACAAAAACAGGAAATTTTAGTGCTTCTGAAACTGACTTTTTCATGCCGCGCTACCTTGAAACCTGTAACTGGCCTATGCTTATCCAACACTCATGAATCGGATGACTTAATTACTTCACATCATGTCAGGACAGTGGTTGTTGAGGGCCGGAGTTGGAGAGCCACACTCTTCTGTGACTAGTTTGACTCCTCACCATGACACTGGTTTTCTTGCAGAATCATTTTTTTTACATGTTAATGCTGCCATAAAAAAATATTTCTGAACCAATTTCCTTAAAGATCTGCGAGACGATTTCTATCTCCTGCTGACTTGGGAGTATACAATTGAAGGCCTGTCTTTTTATTCTGCAAATCCTTGGAAATGGCACAGTTTAACCGTCTGATTAGTGTCAAATTGCACCTTTGAATAGTTTTGCAATCCTCTCTTAATTCTGAACTTTACTCTTAAGAAGCTTTGGCATATGGACATTGCTGACTTTTTGAAAACTCTGGAGTAAATAAAACACACATCCATGTACGTTCTGCATCTGGATGAACCACTTCGAGGTTATGTGGTTTTCTGGGGGACCAGAGGTCAACATGGTAGAGATGGGTTAAAGCCCAGACGTCTTACCCAAATAAAAATATGTCAGTGTATATTTTTCCTTTGGTGACCTAAAGAGATCCAGCCCTGAGGAAGGAAAGCACTCAAAGTTAAAATCCTAGTTGCCAATTTCATCTTCTGAACAAAAATCTCTTTCAGATATTAATCTGTGTTCTTTAGCTTGTATCATAACCTTCAATCGTAGGTTACATTTTTTTTCTTCACTGCAAATTTGAATGCGTAAATGCACAAACACTGTGAAAACAAACTATGCTGCATCCCAATACGTGTGTGAATTGTGCACGTGGAAGCATGGTGAAGGCAGAAAGCTGGACAAACATTCCCAGTTGTCTCGGCTTCCTGAGGTATGTCCTGTGCAAACACCGTGGGCCATGATTTAGAAGTTCCTTGCCAGGCATTTAAGTTTTGTTCCTTCATTTGTTTTTTAATGAATATCCTTTACAAATATTATTAGCTCGATGTTGATCTTCTGTCCCAATGTCCTTCAGAAAGTTAACTCAACGGACCGACACGCAGACTAAAATGATCTGATTTCTTCTTGCATGGAGTCGGATATTTGAGTCAAGCAAATGTTTTGACAGCTGTCTTCCTCTCTGTGTTGATTAATCTCACTTTTGAATGGCAAAACCAGATCGCCACGGACACTTGACTTGTATTTATTTAGCGTCGTGTGATCGGACAGTGCATGATTGTTACGTACTGCCGTGCGATTCTGAATTTAGTCGTTCACGGTCTCTTCTTTGACTACCTCCCCTGTCCGTCGTCTGTCAAGTGTGTGTGTGTTTATCGTATGTGACATATTTAGCTGGCAGATATAATTGCTTGTGTAAGGCTATAATTGTCTGCGTCCAATTCCGTCCGCTAACTGTGGTAGCCCACAGAGTCACCGAGGTAATCAAGCTGTGGGCTCATTCTTCCTCTCAGAGCTAATAATGAGCTCTGTGATCACACACATTGGGTGGAGAGCAAAGCAGTGACAGTAACATGACTTCCTTACCATCCACAGTGTTATTGTTTTCGGTTTGGGATTAAAGAGAATCACTTTAAAGATGCAAACTTAGAGACGTCTGCAAATGACCAACAGGTTGAAGTCCAGGCGAAGGAGCTCCAGAAAAGGGGCGACCGCTTTGTGGTGTTGATGTGTTTAGGAGCTACGCCAGTGAGTGACACGAATAAGAAACAAATAAGGCAAAAAAAAATAAAAAATAAAAATACAATGTGTTTTTTAAAATTTTGACATATGGTCGGCGATGTTAGGCTCTTGAAGACCGTCTGTGTTTTAACTAAGCTTGAGCAACCTCTGGGTGGTTCAGCGCATTTGTTAACACACAGGAAAAGGAAACTTTCAGGGAGCTGTATATAGAATTGTTAATAACACAGTAGACTGTAGTGAAAAACCAAAGTAGCATTTAACTGCCACAGCCCACAAGGGCCAAACAAATATATAATGTATGTGTGAGCATATTTAGTTTAAATGTCGCTATACCTTAGTGGTCAGAGATTCTATTGTGATTCTACAGTTTTGTGCTGAAAACATATTCCTAAAAAAAAAAAAAGTGTCAGTTTTCACCAAATTTCTGTCACTTTTTGATAATCTGCTGCTGTTGTCATGCTAAAATTGCAAATATGAAATAGCAAAGATCTGAATGAACCTGAACTTCACTCAAGAGTTATTTTGGTTTGATCTGCAGTCATGATCTCTCATATTTCATAAGAGCCAACTGGATCCAACAGAAATGTGGTGTTTAAAATGCTTAGAAAAGACGGTTTGATTTATTCAAATTGTCCATTGACTTTTTTATTCATAATTTGTAGTTAATTGCCAAGAGAGTTCAGCTTTGTGGCAATGTATGTATGTAAACTGACTCAAGGCTAAAAATATTGAACACATGACATATTCTTAAGGTTTATTATAAATATTTGCTTTCTAAGCATTAAGTAATGGGGAATAATTTTAAGTACAAATATATAATAATTTTAATAAATGTAATTTTGGGGGTTCAAAAGTTTGTTTTAGAAGCAAAACTGTGACAAAAAGAATAAAAACTTTCTTTATTTATCTCAAAGATCTGCATTCGTGAGTGTCAAAATAATCTATTTGCTTTTTAGAAACTTTTAACCTACTGGTTGCTACTTGCTGGAATAAACTGTGCGCTGCCGTTGCTTCAGTTAAACAGCAAAGCCCTGCTAGTGAAACGCCACAAGCAGAAACAAGTGTTTGTCACAGTCAGGCAGCGAAAGGGAGTGAAATTGAGCGATGGTCATGTTTTATTAAGCCTGATAATGCAGTCTAATCTGCGGCTTGGGTTACACATTGCTTTGTGGGTAATTAGAGATCATGTCGTATGGCGGGCCTGCTAAATAATTGCACTCTGCCCTAATCCCCTCCCACCCGCCTTTTGCCCGTCTCCCCTAATTCTCTTTCCCTCCTTCTCCTGTGACAAACTGGAATGGCAGCCATACTTCAGGTAGCTTACTCATTAGTACGTTTCTCCAGTGCTCCACGATACTGGGAAATTTGCTTTTGTGCTCATAATTCAATAAGAGGAAGTCAACAGTAGAGTACTTTGTGGTTTTCTTTGTGGAACTTGTTAGATGAATGACTAATGCCTGCTGGCAAGTGCCCCAGGTTTACTATTACCAAAACAATGGCACTTGATACAGAGCCGGGCAGCCTTGGTTTTCACACAAACAGGAGCTCGGGCTGCTGTTTTCCTCTCTGAGCCCGAAATGCTGACTGCCCTATTGAGCCGTTATCCCTCATGCACAGAGGCACACACATAAAGGAAACTCTGAACTTGACGAGGTGACAGATTTTTGGGGGGATAGAAACAACAACTGTCTTTCATCACCTATTGTTTCCAATATTCCCATTGTCAGAAACCCAGAAATGTTTCCATTTCTCTGCATTCAGCTGTTATAATGTGTGAAGCCATAGCAGCGATTGACGCACACCAAAACTAATAACTGAGTTTTCTCTTGACAACTAGTTTTTAGCTCTTTTATGCATTTTAAGTTGGAAATGATGCAATCGTGTGCAGTTTTAGTGCAAAAGCGTCAGACTGTAAGCATAGAACAAACACTCACGCTGGGAAAAGGTCAACTTCTCAGATGATGCCCTTGCATTTTATTTTATTATTTTTCTTCATGTTGGAGATATTAATTGAACCCCTTGAGTATTATAGAGAACCTGTCAAGTTTATTTACAATATGCATAAAAAACCTTCAAATAAATTAATCTTATTCAAGTAGCACAATCTCCTAAGGAAAATATTTTTAAGAAATCTAATCTTTCATTTATTTAATGAGGGGAAAAAACACATTTTGAAGTCTTTTTTTTCCAATAGCATTACAAAAAGTACTATATTTTAATAACACATAAGCAAAATAAATATAGCTAATGCATTTTTTAGTTAATGCTTTTGAAATTCGATCAGCATTTAGAAATCTTTAATTGGTTAGCTCCATAACTTTTAAATGTGACGTGACACAAGGCTGATTGCTTTTCTACTTTATTTTATGAGAATAATCAGAGAACATGTCACTTATTTAAATTTATGCTGAAATGTCTGCATAAAAATGAGTACTTACCTTAAAACGCTTCTAAGTAATATTTTAAAAACGTTTTTATAGAAAATTAAGTTGTGACCAGGTTCAAAATCTTTACTTTCTGTTACCTTGAGGAATGAATATGATGTAATAGCTAACCTTCACCCACTTAGCTAATTGGGGAAAACAAGAGCATAAAATTAAAGTAGTGTAGATGTGTGTTGAGATTCATAATTTGGGAAATGCTACAAAAAATAATAATAATAAAAAAAATTCAAAGCAATGTTCAAGAAGTTTTACAACGATGAAACTATGACAAACAAGGCTGGATGAGAAACAAAGTTCTTGTCAGTGTGGACAGTGAGGAGGATGGCAATAGAAGTAAAAAATAGTTTTCTAAGCTCCCAGCAGAGAATGACAGATTTTTATAGCATCTCAGGTTTATGCTATTCAACAGCTGCCATAGAAATAATTCATTCTGGACTTCTTTTTATATATATATATATCTATATATTATTAAATGCTAACCACTTTGTACATCATGAAAAATATTAAACGATTTTTCTTGTAATATGCACCTATGAATCATTGAGTGAGCGAACTATATTTCTTTGCATATTGAGGTAATATTTCAAAGACGCAAGCTACATTTAACAAACACAAGCTAAAGCCTGGTTACAGATGGCCCTGAATTCAACGACTACAGCAAAAGCATCACGCTCCATCTGAGGAGGACCTGCATCTGATCATTTATTCATGCTGAGTATTTCATAGAGTAATGCCAATATTACTGCGGGAAGCTTTCAAACAAGTCATGTGCCATCAGGCGCTGGCCACATTTGAATGAAAATATCTCGCGCTGCAGAAGCTGGGTCATATTTGAAGCAGGGAAGTCGTCGGGTTATTCAGAGGGCATGAAAATGTCTTATTTATAGTTTACTGTTAGCTGGGTGTAGGATGATAAAGTCTGCTGATAAAATCTGTTTTAGGTCTTTTTTACTTCTGTGCTGTACCACAGCGGCTGTCTGGCCATCATATCACTTTCTAAAACCTTCCTGCCCAGTTTTAGTTTTATGCATGCGTGGCATTGAGAAGGCGCCCTTGAAGCATTTTTAGGGGGGAAAGGGTAAAAATTTTAACCGTCAGAATGAGTTGTGAGTTTTTATTAATAATGTCATCTGTATTTCTGCTAAAGATGCAGCTCACACATAATGCATGGCTGGGCTGCATGGTAAAACTTTCCAGTTGACCACAGTTACTCAGTGTTTTTCACACGGCTATGCCACACATCTTTTTTTTTTTTTTTGCAAAAGCATCTTACTGCGGAAAAAAAACCCAAAAAAAAACACCAACACAAAGCAGCCCTTCTGCAAACAGAGCGGGCTGCAGATTGCTGTTTTTTTCTTCCTTTTCTATTAGTCAAAAGTGTTTTGATTCCCATAGCTGAAAGTTTAGACTTTTTATTTAGCAGAATAAACAAACTCAGCAAATTTGCCAGAGCTAAACCAACACGGTGCCAAGTCCTTTTCAGAACTGTTATTAATTTAACTCTTTCAGAGTAATTTCGACAAGAGATTGACTAGTTTTAACTCTTTCAAGTATCATTAAATGCAATTGTTGTTTTCAAATCCATTCAATGTAAATGGATCAATTTTTCCATGGCAACATATGAGGATGGTGTTGTGGGGTTTTAAATGAGCTGCAGTGACTGGACGTGTGTGTGCGGTTTCATCTGCAATCACAAATCTATTTTTTTTTTATATATAATGCACCTAAGTTATTCTCTTCCAAATGCCTGGCAGGAAAAACTTAGTCTTAATATGAAATACTTACAGTTCAGATTGATTGTAATTTATGATTTCCTTCCTGATTCCTGATTTGAGCGTCTGTAGTTAGCCTGCTTTAGTAGGATTTTGGCTGGCTTTGGACTGAGCCATAAGCAAATTGTGCATCTGCTGTGGGGGCCCCAACAAAATGTTCATTCATGCAGATAAAACTGATAAATGCACCAGTTGTTTACTAGGAATTCATAACTTCAAAGTCGTGTTAATAGTTTCAAGCTAATCATTACTGCAGAGGGTGCTGCAAAAACATTTCTGTTCATTAGCAAATCAGCTACTAATCATAGTTTTTCAGTGGTTGCTTGGGAACACATCAAACTCGCCACCTTGTCCCGGACTGTAAAAAGGTTTTACATATACAAAATCATTTTTAAAAAAAACACTAAAAAAAGATCATGCATGAAGGAAATAAAAGGGGTTGCTAGTTCTGTGGTGGCTTGAGTTAAAATTTTTTAGGTGTTTCCAAACCGTTTTTGGTGACTCTTAAAAAAAAAATTAGGTTAATGATACATTTTTTTGCAACATCTGGATCTAAATTCATCCTGTTATTTGGGAATATTCATTTAGTTTTGTTTGTCAAGATTAAAGGTTTGCTCAAACATTAAAAATCACTAGTAAATTTTTCCTGATGGTGACAAAGAACATACCAATTTCCCCAGCCTCGATACTGGAGAAAAGTTTTAAACTTTGCAAAACCACACACAAGTTTTTCCTGACTCAATCACTTTTACATGTTTAAATCCTTTAACCTCTAAAAGCCACACTCGCACGCGCACACACACACACACATTCCCCGAGGCATTTCATTTCCTCACTTTCTTTGGCAACATCACAATATAATGGGACATGGTGTCACGTGACAAACAGCGAGTACATGGAGCGATCAAATCGCTCTTTTTGTCCCTCTCCAGCTTGAAGGGCAGAACGGTCAGTTATTACATAAACCAGAGTTGGTTCAATTACAGAAAAATGTGCTTTGTGTCCTTGTCATAAGCAGAGTGATGAGACACATTGAAAATAAGTTTGTTGTTCATTTTCCTCCAGCAGCTTGACAAAAAGACCTTGATCTCTGCGGCTGCATTCTTGGAAATATTACATCCATGTTTTTTCGAGTCCCGTATGCTTCATTATACGTTAGGCTGAAGTACAGCTGTGGTATTTAACTGCTTAAGTATTTGTACTGAGAATTCAGGCTTTTGTTGCTTTTCACTAAAGGACAAAAGGTTAGTAGACGGCACAATCCGCACTTGTTGGGATCTCTGGCAATAACGTGTAAAAAGCCTTAGAAACAAGTATGTAGCTTAATATGATGCCAGAAAATTTGACTAGAAATCTGCTGTTTAATTTCATTTACTTGTTATCAGCTGTGCCATAATTAGTTTTGAGTATTCCTCTTAAATAAATTAAACTAAAGCCTACTCGATGTATGGACTTTAGGTTTATCAAACTCTGTACATCACAACTTGCTGTCTCTCTGAGATACATATGATTAAAATAATTTCTCTCAGTCAAATTGGGAGGACATGGAAAGCTAATAAAGGTTCAGGTCAGTGTCAACATGTTCACAAATTGGTGATTTTATTTTAGTGAAATAGGTAAAGTTAGTTGTTTTTAAAACATCTGAATACGGAGTTATGTCCTTACTTGCGCCACAAAGCCGTTTACAGTTTTTTCTTTTTCCATACATACGGAGTTATTTTGATGTGTTAAACCTTGCGCCTGACACTTTCTCCAGTCCTCGATTGTGTCACAGCACCATCACACACTTTTCACTTAGTGCTCTCAGAAGTACCTGTAATTAAGTCATCTTAGAGCCTTGAGAGTGTGACTCCAGCGCACTGAGCTGCGACCAATCTGCCACTAATTGTGCCGAGTCTTAATTTCTAATGGAATAAGGGCCAGAGGGAATGGCGCCTAATGAGCTGCAGTTACTGTTCCTTTTTTCTGTGTGTGTGTGTGTGTGTGTGTGTGTGTGTGTGTGTGTGTGTGTGTGCGTGTGTGTGTGTGTGTGTGTGTGTGTGTGGTATATCTGTTTACTGTAACTGCTTTTGCCCCGGTGAATAGAATAACAAGTGTGAGTAAAACAGGATGTTCCATTTTTTATTTTGTTACCTCATTTGTTTTCTATGAAACACTTGAGATATTTATACCTTAGCAGGCTGCACGTTTACTGGTAAAAAATATCTATCTATCTATCTATCTATCTATCTATCTATCTATCTATCTATCTATCTATCTATCTATCTATCTATCTATCTATCTATCTATCT
>NW_006799995.1:1121145-1214613 GCF_000485575.1 Poecilia formosa
ATTGTCAGCAATTTAAATAAACCTGGTTAACTGTCCGTTGGCTGTAGGAGCTACACAGAGATGCATGTTCTCTGTTACACACACACAAAGTAATGGTTTCTGTTAGGAAGTGTTACAATGGAAACCCTTAAAAAAATTGAGGGGTGATTTTTGCCTTTGGCATTCATGTTATTGCTCAGAAATGTGGATGTAAACTGCAACTGCAGAGGTTGTTTATATTGCCTTGGGAGTGTTTGTGTCATGATTTAGATTCCAGACATTTCAACATCCAAATAAATCTGTTTAGACTTCTGAAGACAGAGTAAACCTCTGAAAAGAAGAAGAAGGGGCAGCTGAATTTGAAGTCCTTTTCTTTCTTTTTTTTTTTTGGTAGCTTAATCTGTAAAAGCTCAAGGACCAATGTTTTCAGTTTTCCAAGGGAGAGGCCAAGTTAAGTTCTTCAGGCATGTGGTTCAGCAGATAGTATATGAATATGTTTATGCTTCACTTGCAGTCTCAGATTAGTGCAAAAACATGCACAAGTTTTGTGTTTTTATTATTTTGCCAAAAGAACATAAAAACACGATGCTGTCAAATTAGGGATCCTGTCAGGTGAAGCACATAGAGTAACTAAAAAGACTACAGAAACAGCCTGGAAATGAATACATTGAACCTAATATTCAGACATCTTGATTTTTTCCCCCGCAATCCATCACTTTACATCTAGAGAAATCAATTCATTTTAGTAGTATTTTTGTGATAAATAAGCACAAAGTAGTGCAACTGCAAAGTGGTGGGAAAATGAAACAGATGTGAAGGTTTGTTCAAAAACATTAGTGGGGAAAAAAAGCATCAGGACTATTGAACACAACGAAATATGTGGCAGAAGATTCTCTTTTGGCCTGAATGCAAAACTCTGTGTGGCAGAAAACAAACACCAATAAACATAATCCCCAGAATGAAACATGTTGGTGGGATGCTTCTCTTCAGCAGGGAGAGGAAAAGCTGATCAGAGTTGACCGTAAGCTGGATGGTGGTAACCCTGAAAGAAAACCTGTTAGAAGTAGCAAAAGACTTGAGCCTGGAGTTTAGCTTCCAAGCAGGACAACAACCCCAATGACCCGAACCAGAGCGATGAAATGGCTTAGTTCAAAGCTGGAATGGTCTAGATCAAAACCCATTTGAGATTCTCTGGCATACTTTTCAGAGATTTTTGTTTGTTTGTTTTTGTCTCTAAAATTGTAAGTCGTCCCTCATTTTCTTTTCACTTTACAAATATGCATTACAGCGAGTTAAAATCCCATTTATATGCCATATTGACGTTTGTGCTTACTGCCTGACAACACGTGAAAAAGTTCAGATCCTGCAGATCCTTTTGGAAGGAACTTTAACTTGCATGTCTGCAGCTCTTCAAATGCTTGGGTGACATCATTGTAATATTTCTACCTTATCGCGTTTGGTTAGAGTTTGCTTTTGCATCTGACTCAAGGTCCTTCCTCTTATTGTTTCAGTATGTCAGGGGCATTGTTTGAATGAGGTCAACCATTACTGATCAGGCCCGGGGCCAACTTGACTTCAGCTGATTTAATTGAATCAACAACATGAGTCAAACTCAAACAAGCAGAGACTTTGCCTTGACAGCCTCATTACTCCACATTAAGAACTCATTTCACAATGCATTGTGACTTTGGGCTTGACAAATGAAATCAAATAAGTGAGTACATGTTTGGAGTGCTGCTCTTGGAAGGCTTTGACTGGAAATGTTCCAGCACTGTATATTTTTGAGTAGAGGAAAGCCGCCCCCCCACACCCCCCCCCTAGCCCCCAAAAAAAAAAAAAAGAAAGAGAGAGAGAGTCTCTCTGCTGTTTTGTGTATGTTAATATGAATGCCTTCTGGGTTAAAATGTTCCCATGTTTGCCATCTGCAGTAATGGAATGACATTCAATGCCATTTTCTCTCTTAAATGGAATTTTTGTCAAAGCCTTATGAATTCAACCTGCCTTGTCACTCAAGACGTAGACATTGCTGAGAGGAGAGAAAATATGCGAATGAAACCTTTCACTGCAGATTCGAGCTGTTAGCTGCGAGCCCACCAAATAACGGTGCCATTATTTTGTCTGCGCCGCAACAAACAAAGAAGGCTTTCTTGTGACATGCCAGAAGAAGTGGTATCAGGGAGCATAATGGCTTACATTATGTATATTAAGCATACTACAATGTGTTACTTATAACTTGGCTTTTTATCAGCTCAAAACATCAGCTAGATTTCTCTATCAGGCATGCTTTCTTAGAAAGAAATTGGCAGCTTAATCAGAAATTGTTATGGGGAGGAAAAAGACTACAGAAGAAAAAAAAAAAAAACCTGCGTACCAGGGCTTCCTACTCCTACAGGGAAGGAAATGTTGAGACTGCAAGCACTGTGCAGTGGAGATATGGCAATGTTTGCTCAGGGCTAGGTATCAGGCACAAAAACAAACATGGCCGCCCTTAATGAGTCTGTTTGCCTGCCAAAGGTAAAGACAGCTGTTGTCTCTCACCACAATGGAGCAGGCCTCAGTGCCACAAAGCAACAGAGGAGGCTCTCTGCGTCCCCTTAGTAACGCTCCCCCACTCCCCCACGTGAGCTCTCAAGAGGGAACTTATTAAGTCTTCTTTACAGATAAATAGAGTAAAATGTGCGGCGCTTTAATGAGGCCTGACTGTGAAACGAAAAAGGTTTATTAGGTCTAGAGAGAGTCGAAGTGAAATTACGTGTAAAGAGGGCGACATGGCGAAGGTGGGACGTATAACCCACAATATCAGCATTTTAGAGTTGAGAAATTATAGGTTTTGATAAAGTGGAACTCATGTTTCAGACGCCTTACTTACCTTACTATATTACGTCTAGGCTGGGGGAATAAAAAAAAAAGCATCTGGTGTGGAGTAACCTTTCAAACAAGACACTAATGCACATGAATACAGGTGGAAAAAAACACATTTCAAGTGAAACCTTGAAAAGCACTTTCCCTTGCTGTGAGAAAATTAATAAATTCTTCCTCTACCTGTCCAGCCAAATCAGCGCTGACAGCTTTCCTCTCTCCACTGCTAATTTTAGACGAACGAATCTAAGTGGGTTGATATAAGAAGCATTTTGCTGTGAAGAGGGAAGGAGCTGCAGAGATTAAAGGTTCAGCCGTCACTTGCATCAGCGTTGCCTCTGCTGATGCAGGGCCCAGCCCAGCCTCCACTTTCTACAGAAGTATAAACAGAATGGGAACGTCCAGCCATCATACTCTCCAATCTTTCTTCCGTAAACCAAGGATGCTTTGTGCAAACCAACAACTGGACAAAAACAAAATACCTTCTTAAGATTCTGACTGGCTCAGGTTATCAAGTATCTGTATATGCTGAAAGATAAGTCTTCCTTCAACATGGTGAAAAAAGCCAATCGCAGAGGAAGAAGCCATTACTCTTTACCCTGAGCATCCTCTGCATGAGGCTGTTATGCAACATCTGCTGTAATACAGAACGCTACAGGAGACCTTCCTGCCCACAGCCATCTACAACAGCGCTGAAAAATTTTTAGGATTTCCCCGGTGTATTATCAGCATGGCAGGCTGTAAGGATTTACTTGACAGGCAAAGCTGTTCATTTATTTCAAGCAGGGTTTTTTATGCACCAGTAAGAGAGATGGTAAAGACTAGTTTATAGCTGATCCGTTGGAATGGGCGCAAGGCCGGGGACGCGCACCAACCCCACCGTCTGCGTGCGTTGGCGTTGAGCAGCCCTCGCCTTTCCACTCAAACTGGACAATTTGGCTCTTTTTGAGCAGGTTTACCTGTACTTGCGTTTATGATCCCACAATGAGGGCTAATTTTTGGAGAATAACGCACAAAGGCAATAGTCAAAAATAAAAGCCTCACTGCTTGATGGGCTCATGCACGCTCAATGCAAACCGTGACTACGGCTCAGTTTGTGGTCCTGCTCTTAGAGGTTTGCATTGACGTGAGCACCTACATCTTTGTGAGCAAATAATAATGTGCGCCATGTGCATTTACATCTCAACATGCTCACTCGGTACATGTTCTGGAATGGACGGGACACATGCCTGACACATGCGCTCTGTGTCTGTGCTTGCAGCTTGATAAAGTTAATATAAATGAATCGCACCGATCAACCATAGACAGTTATTTTTCATTTAGAGTATTCCCTGTAAATACTCCATTTGCTTGGATAAATAACGACAAGTTACTACAAATAAATCAAAATACTGCGGCAAGCTGCACCACGTTTCTGTGTATTCAGAAACCTTCATGTTATAAGTACTTGCATTTTAATGAAATAATATTTAATTAAGCACAGAAATACTTATCATCTTCCATTTTAAGTTATATTTATTTTAATTTTAAATGTGAACCAGGACTGACCCAATGGTGCTTGGGTCAAAATCTGATTAAGGGCCCCCACTTCTTGTTAAGAATACCACCACCACCAGTGGTGTGTCAGACGGGGACATTTTTAATTTGCCAAGCTTAAAGTCAATCAGTGATAATTGGTTCTTATTTGCTGAAATGTATTTGTGAACAAACCCAGCTCAATCAAAGATTAAACTCACAGCATCAGATTACATCTGTGGCATTTTTACAAAATAAACCCGCCGGCCCCTTCAGATCTTAAATTTAAATATTAAACAACTTAAAATGTATTCATTTAGCTATGCTGAAACTATTAAATCAAATGCGATAAGAATGTCATTCTCAAAAGACAAATGTTAAAATTCTGGATCTAGAGTCTGTGTTAAAATTCAAGCATTTATGGGGTCCCTGGAGGTCTGGGGCCCCTAAGCTATGGCTTTGCCCACTTAGTCAGAGAATAACTAAGATCCACTGGTTGATTATTTAGGATTTAACTGAAGTTATTTTAATTGTATTTTTCAGACTATAGTTGTGTGTTTATGTACTATCAACAATGTCTTACAATAATGTATAAAAACCTAGTCAATGTTTCTAATTTTCTGTCAACTTTTAACATTTTTTAACAAAAAAAATGTTTGGTTTTTTTTTGTATATTTTTGTGTAGGGGCGCTTGAACTCCTAGCATCAGGCTTAGTAAGTTTTCTGGAGGATACCCTAAAATAGTATGAGTTGCAAATGTACCGAGGCAGGGACAAATATCTCAAATTTTGGAAACTACAATAGTGTACGGCGGTGTCACAGAAGTAAAGCGCGACCCTTATATGGATGCTTTAGTCAGCAGCCGTCACGGGTTCGAGTGCCAGCCCGATAACCCTCGTCAAATGTTTTTCCTCTCTTTTGCAACCTGCTTTTCTGTCTGACGACTGTTTTGACAGTCTAACAACTGTCAAGACCACTAGAACCAACAAAACCTTAAAAAAATATACATATATATGTTACCAACCTGAAAAGCTGTGAGTGAGCAAGGGGTCTTGCAAACCTGACTCTATTACACAAGTTCTGCGTGGAGGAATGGGTCAAAATTCCAGCTTGTAGAAGGAGAACCATGACGTTTGACCCAAGTCATAGGATTTGAAAGAGTAATAAAAAATATCAAACAAATTTTAAGCACATTACTCTGGTATTCAGAAGCTTTATTTACTGTTCTTTTCTTATTCCTTTATGGGTTGAAATTAGTCATGATTATGCATAATTCTTCTATGTTCTGTAAATTACATTATTGAAATGAACCATATGGGACTTTTTTGGGATTTTCACAGGGGTTTGCTCTGTACTTTTCTATTATTTAGTGAGAAGCACAGAATCATTAACATCAGATTGTGGTCGCAAGAAAAAGCTGAAAGTAGTGTTTCCTGTATGACAATTTCAAAGAAATGCCACAAGACTTAACCATGGCAGTATTGTAACTGGGGTAAGAATGAGATCTGCAATCTTTTGGCTTGGCTGGCATCCGCTGCCCTACATCCTGACATTAATATTATGCATGATACATCACAACTCAAATGCGCTTCGTTTTGCAACTTAATCAGAATTTTTACAATAATTTTAAGATAAGGCTGTAAGCACTGTTAACTATGCTTCGTTATCAGTTCTAATTTAATTTGGCTTCTTCAGAAATATCACAGAAACAGTTTTAATATAATACTAATCACTTTGTGGCAATGAAAAATAACAGATCCGACGTACAAGGTCATCGGATCTGTTATTTATATAACCTAAAAAAAAGATATTTAGATTATATATTTACTATTGATTCTGTAAATGCACCATTAAATCAGCTCTAGGTCATTTATCAGAGTCATAAACATAATAATCTCCTCTCTATTGGTGACTCACGTGCTTTTGCATTTCCTGGCTTTCAGCGAGAGGTTTTAGTCACGTTGTAGCATGTTGGCTATATGAATCACCATATGCTGGAGCTGCCACATCCATTATCGATGCAGGGTTCACATAATTCAACCATAAACCTCTGACTTGTCTGATGTCTCTCCCTCACTTACCTTTTCTGCGCTGTCAGTTACTTGACACGATGCTGACGTGACAGATAAACAAAGGAGGCAAGCGCAGGGTAAACCCCGAGCAGAGTTGCTAGCTTACTCAGTAAGGCTAAAGAACGTTTGTAAGAAGAGGAAAAAAAAAAAAAAAAAGTGGGATTTTCCAGTGTAGGAAATCTCGTTTAGGGTGTTTTCACATCTGATAGTTCGGTAGACTCGACTTGATTAGAAACCGAAATTGCAACATTTGTTACATTTTCAGCTGCCGCAGTTCGCTTTCACACTGCACTGTGTCAAACGGACCAAAGCCTTTGAACAATCTGCTTACACTCCAACCTGTGGTGTTGCTCCACCAAGAACCACTGAAGGAAATGCCCCCAAACCTCTGAAAAAGACACTGAGCACAACTTCCTTCTTCACAAAATGTAAACAAAAATGGAGTTGTGACAGATTTTAGAAACATACGTCCATCTGACACCATCCGTTTGAGGGTCTTTACCTCCTCTTCACTCCATGTCTGACCACGAGCCATTTCTCCCACTAGCGCTAGGCACATAATTTGTTTTGGTTTTATTTACCCAGAATGCCTGGGTATTCTGGGTATTCTGTGTTGTATTCTGTTTCCGGCTTTTGTTGAAGTCTCCAGTTCACTTAGCACTCAGAGGGAATACATTTCGGCCGTTTGTATCAGCATTCTCGTTGTTTTGATCACTACTCATAGCTTTTGGTTCACCACGACAGATCAATGCAGATGTAACACCAATACGCTTATTAACCTCCTGCTCCATTTTTCCCCTCATTCGTGAACAAGACCTGAGATATTTAAACTTCTCCACTTGGGGCAGGACGTCTTCCCCAACACAGAGAAGGCACGCTTGAGGCCATGGTCTCGGATTTGGAGGGGTTGATCCTCATCCGGGCCGCTTCTTCAGATCATGATCTGATGAAGCCAACAGAGCCACTTCATCTGCAAAAAGCAGCTGCCATCCTTCAAAAAAATGGATGCCCTCAATAACACTTCATCCACCTAGCCTGCTGGCGTTAGTCAGAAGGTCTGATGGCGCAATGCCGCATCCTGGCTTTTGTCAGCTGTGGCTACAATGCAGTAACTTGCCGTAAGCAGAGCGTGAGTGTGTGGGCGAATGGAAATAACTGATTTCATTGGAAAGCATACCTGAGAGTCTTGAAAAGTGCTACGTAAGTCTGTTGTCATTTTGTTTCAAAGGGCAACCGTCAACCTATGAGCACTGGTCCAGTGTTCCACGACCAGAACTAAAATCACTCTGCACAAGTAAACTAACATTAAACCAAAGGTGAAGTTCCTGAGGTTTTTTGAGCGATTGCCCCGAGGAGGGAGCCAATGAACATCTCCACGATGTGAGGAGGACTGAGATGCCTGTTTCCTCAGTCTCCTGTGTTTGCATTACGTTTTTTTTAAACATTGAGCCTCTTGACAGTCATTTGTCAACTGAAGCAAGTGGCGATTTTGGATTAACCAGACTCTGGCGTGTTTTGAGTCATCAGTATGCGTTATCAGGTGCTTGCTGGTTGTAGGCTTGTAAAGTTTTGCCGTATTTAAGGTTAAAAGTGGTTTAATCAGAGATTATTACTTAATAACCTTGACTGGTTGTTGATTGAGAACGAAAAGCCAATTATCATAATAGGATATGGGGCATAATGATGGAATTAAATGAGTGTGACAGACACACAATAGGCCTGCTCTGTCATCGCCTTAGCCCAGCACGCTTATTAGAATTAATCTGTGCTGATTAAAAATGCAAATGGCTCTTAGTCATTGATGGAGTTTACATGTTTTTATAACATTTAACTGATTTAATTACATGGAAAATGAAATGGTGGAATGTGCAATTGATTTTTTCTTTCAATTTTTATTTTTTTATTTTTTTTATTTTTGTCGTCACCCTCCAGCCGATTTTCACTAAGAGATGATTACTCTCCCGTGCCAGGAGAAGAAGGTAATGAGATTAGTGCTTTTCATTTTTCTGTTTTCTCCCTCCATCTCCTGCCTTTTCAGAAGCTGATGGTTTGGTTCATCGAACCAAACAGAGCTGCTTCATTGTTATCAGCAAAAATAAACCTTAACACTTTATCTTAGTGGAAGAAGTACCAACTGCGCTATGTGGGCTGAGGGTGTCACAATATTTAAAGTGCTTCCTTCTACAACGTGTCAGAGAAACAACATTCTGATTCTTTCTGGTGTTTGTTTTCATACTCGGCTCTGTGGAGAGGGATCTGAGGCCTTAGCAGACGGATTTAATTGTTGGAGGTGTATTAAGTTGCTGCACTGCCTGAACCGGCATGTCATTTAGTGTGACGCGCTTTCATGCTCTCAGTTTGACTGTGAGTCAGTTGTTTCTGCCAAATACAAGTTTATTAGATTACCTGTTGAGGAAGGCAGCAAATGCACCTGAACTGGTCACGCATTTTGCTGCAACCTCTCCCCATGCATATATAAGTATATATATATATATATATATATATATATATATACACATATACACACACATATATATTTATATATGTGTGCGTGTGTGTGTGTAAACTAAAAGTGCTTATTAATTTGTCATGCGGACTCATACATGGACTGATGGTTTTACCCGTGCTCTCTGTGTTTTTGTTTGTGGTCGTTAGAACGTGCTAGCATGTGGTGGACTTCCTGTAGGGGAAGGAAATTGATTTTACTTGTACCTTTATTTGAGGCAAACAAGCAACATGAAATGCTCGGTTTTATGCTGCTAAGTAACTGTATGCATATGTTGTGATAATTTCGGTGGCGCGTGGACATCATGGGGTAATATCAGCTTTCAATAGCAAAAGAAAAGTGACTCTGGAGGGAGCAGAACATTTCAGAGCTTGTTTTTGACATTGCAGAATGATTTTCACCCCTTAAATTTTCTTGCCTTTGTGTTGCATTATTTTCAAAAACCTTAACATATTTTGTGGGATGATAGCAGGAAAACAATATGTAGTCATCAAAATGTCCTGCTTAGAAAAATCTGAGAAGTGTTGGATGCATTTGTCCCCCCACACTCCCATTTACTCTTCAAACATAAATAAAATTTACTGCAATAAGTAAATATAAACAAATAGCATATGATTCATCATGAAGATCAAGGAACACAGTGGAAACTTCAAGCACAAATTCGTTTGAAGCAGGGTAAAGTTAGGAATCTGTATTTTATACTACGAAGAAGCTGCTGAAGTCCACAACCAAAGTGGAAAAATGTGTAGTCAGGACAACCATGCACTTTGCAAATCTTTTTTTGTCCTTCAAGGAAGAGGGGGGAAAAAGAAACCGATTGTTGAAAGAGTTTCATAGGAGTCAATATAAGCAGTACGCCAAAAGCCATCTGGAGAACACACCAAATATGTGGAGGAAACTGCTGTGGCCAAATGAAATGAAAATGAGAATTATGTGGCTGGTTTGCAATGTGGCAGAAAACCAACATTACACATTATCTTGAAAACACTCCGCCCACCTTGAAACATGGGGGTGGCACCATCATGCTGAGGGAAGGATTTGTTCAGCCAGAAGAAAACATTTTAGAGGCTGGAAAGGACTTGAGAATGGAGCCAAGGTTCATCTTCCTGCAGGACAACGAGCATAAGCAAATGGCTAGAGGTAAAGGGTGCCTATCCAATCCAAGCACATCTGTGTAATATAATGGTCCAGGCCTAAACTTTACTGAGAATCTGTAGCAAGATTTGAAGACGGATGTTTGCAGATGCTCTTCAACCAATCTGACTGAATTTAAGCAACCCTGAAAAGAACAATTTACAAATATTTCTGTAGATGCGTAAAACTTAAAAAGACATGCAGTCCCAAAAGACTTGCAGGTTTTTTTTGTTTTTTTTTTTGAAGAGTTTCCATAAAGTTATACGTTTCTGGGGAAATGCTGACAAATGCACTCCACACTTTTCAGAAAACCATTGCATAATTCTAGTATCCTTTCTTTTAACACGATTATCCACGCTTTGTGTTTTTCTGTCAACATGAATTGAAGTTTGAATGGCGTTGCCAAAATGTGGAAAAAGTTCAAAGTTGATGTCACCAGTATTACATTTATCCAGCTGTGGCTTAGAAATTTAAGCGTCAGGCTTTGCGATTTTGACGTCATTTTAAGAAATCATTCTCATTTAAACAGTTTTTTTTTTTGCGAGAGGGCCGAAGACATATAGACCTAAAACTTTGTGTTGGCAGAACGGGTAGATCAATTCCAACTGTGTCCGGACATCAACTGGATGTGTTGAAATGGAAAGTATGCGATCGATCTGTGTGCATTAGAGCTCTACAGTAACATAAGTAGTGAGTGGCGGAACAAAAGAGGCACTGTGTGTCGCACAAGTGAAGACACGCCGCACAAAGAGGACAGCCAGCTCCGCGCAGCCTGTTGGCATTCCATTGTTTATCGTCTCGTGTCTAAAAGTGTATTTGTGTTTCAAGAAGGAATCCCACTCATGCACATCTGGAAATAATTTTGGACAGTTTGGTGTGCGCCGGCCTAATTGCCCTGCAGATGGAAAGGCCAATAAAAGTGGGTTATAGTAAGGTGCTGAAATACATGGTAATGCTAAGAAAATCCAATAACGCCTGTCGCGGCACAGAACATGAAATACATTTCATGTAAAGTGGAAGGACTTACAGTATATGACTAAAAATTCAGACTTTCCTTGCTGATATTTCTACTATTCCAAGTCATTCCTTCCCTCAAGGGACAAAACACAATTACTCTATTGTGTTGTGTAGTACAGTATATCACATTCTGCACATTTCAGCGAGAGAGAGAAGGCACAGTGCCGTATTGTTGCATATGGCATCATGATAAATATACTCTCGAGTATAAAGAGAGCAGGAGAAGTCAGTGTCAGAGCACGTATTAGTGCAGCACATTGGACGGATGACTGCATCTTAAACTAAGTGCTAATAGTCTGATAATGGCATGACTAGATTCTGCAGCAAAAAGAAAGGCAAATGTTTTCAGGCAAGAATTGCTTCATTTTTTTTTCTTCCCCCTTCAGTTAATAAACTATCAGATGCAAAAAGGTAACCGTGAAACACGTCAAGACCTTATTGCCTTGTAGATGAAGTCAAAGATCTCTGACCACATCTGAGGAAGCAGCAGTTAAACAAACGGTGTCAGTACCTTTTCAGTAACTGCAACTGTACCTACAGACTGATGACAGGAAATGTGGTGGTATCAAGGAAAACCATGAAATACCACATGGAGAGGTAAAAATAGGCCACTTGGCACGAGAGATGGTAAAAGAGGGGGAGGAGGAGAATCAGAAAGAGAGGAAAATTGGTGCAGTGTCTTCTAGTGGGGACTTTTTTCTCTCTTAGACCCAAGATAAGAAACTTAACAGTTTGGTAAGTTGTTAGATCAATCTCATTTTCACTTGGTGGTTTCTGTGCAGAGAAAAAGAGAAGAAAAAAAAATCATTTCCTCTTGTTAAACATCGAATGAAGAATGAACCCTTCTTTGTTTTGAGTTTACAGTTACAGCACCTCCTACCACCTCTGACTTAAAAAGGCTTCGCTATTCAATCAGTTACATGTAAATGTGTTAACACCTCTCACTTCTTCACATTGTCACTTCGATTACTTATAAATGCTTGCCTTGGAAAAACCCAAAGTTGTAATCAGAATCATAGCCACTGCGGCTTGTGTGACTTTGATTGACCACACTGTGTATTGGTCATTAGTCATTAGGAATCTAAAGGAACTGTAGCAAAAATGTTGCATAGTTAGATACCAGGCTTAACTTTGCATATGTCCACCAGTGCTGTGCTTAATTTAGTTGTTCTTAAACACTTATGTACAAAACTGGAGATCCGCCTAACTAAGCATTTGTGATAATTTCACTTTGGGACAATGTTGTTCTACTCTTCCTTGCAACGATTTTCGAGCATGACCGGTGTTGAGAATAAATAACTGTCTTTTTCCTTCTATCTCTTTTGGCTAGTTGCAAAGCTAAAGCTAAAGGAAATGACCTGATAGAAAACACTCTCAAAACTTGGGTTAAAGGATATGACACACTAAGGAATGCCCTAGGTAGGGCGCAGCTTAGATAGAGGCTAACAAGGGAATGGAAAACTTTTGTTTGATGCCATTTTGTCCTGCTAACTCCTAAAGCTAGCATGAAAGATGGACCAGCTGTATTTTGGTATTAATAAATGGAATTCATGAATTCAACTCACTGACTCTTCTTCAACCTCATGCATCAAGAACTTAGCATAAATTATCAACACCAGCTTGATTATGGTTTTCCAAATGCACCAGATTGAATCAGAAGTATCAGACTTTGAAAAAGTCACGTTAAACGTTTTAATTAATTTTGCGGTGTAGAATCTCAGAGGTGGACTTGCTTATGTTCTTCAGTTTATTGTTTTGCTAGTAGAGTGCAAAGTTCAAGATTCGTCCAGATCCTGAAGCATCAAAAGAGCTTTGAGCCTCACATTACCGCAACCCTGTTTGTTCATAAGCTGTGCTAGTTGTTATATAATTGTCCAAAGATGTCTTGCCAGTCCACAGAATATTTGTTTTTGGCAAATGTGAAGTGGGCCTTTTTCATGTTTTTTTTTTTTTTTTTTTTTGCTTGGCATTGACTTTCACATAGAAAATCTTTAATGATTGTTGTTTTTGCCCAGTTTTTTCTTTTTCTTTTTTTTTTTTTTGTTGAACCATGAACCCTCTTAACTTTAACTTTAACCAAGGCAAGTGAGGCCTGTAAAGCTTTTGCTGATCTGAGTTTTTTTTTGTGTGTGTGTGACCTCCAGGATGAGTCTTCAGGGTTCTCATGGTAACCCTGGCACTTCTGCGGAGGTTCACCACTGTTTCTTGTTTTATTTACTCGTGTACAATGATTCCCACTGTGGTTCACTGTAAGACTCCAAGTCTTGGACATTATTTTGTAACCCTGCCCAAACTCGTAGATGTCATATTGTTCTTTCTTTGTTTTTATCTAGACTTGAATTCTTTATACTGTGGCGTTAAGTGTTGGCTCTGAGATCATAAAAACACCATTTGCAAGCACATGCAATATGTTCAAAGGGTTGATGAAAGTTTTTTTTTTATATAATTTGCCATGTTTCAGAAAAAAAAAAAACAATATTCAAAGAAGCTTTTGTGTTTTTGAATGATCATTGTGTAGACAGGCAGAACTAACATTTTGCCTTTCTTTGTATAACCAGGCACAACATACCAATAATCCGTATATTCCAAGCCGTTCAATACCTCCACTAGCTTTCTTTGAAGACATTTTAATGGTCAAGTAGCCTATCTCCAAACAGCAAACTTAGATAATGGCCTTGGAGGAATTAAAAATAATGTACAGTCATGCCTGCCCTCGTCTGCATATCGTCTCATTCATCTGGGCTGCTCATTAAAGGGTAATTACCTGTAATTAGTGAATCATGTCGCTTTAATGAAGACGTTGAAAGCTGCCGGAGCCAGAAGGGCTGCCCTTAATTCTAAGTGATGTTCAAAATTAGCGGCAGACAAGAATTCAATAACGGCGGACAGACTGATGAAACGCGAGCACGTTCTTTCCTGTGCCATTGACGGCACGTGTAATGTTTATTTTTCTCATTAATCTTCAGCACCGGTGCCATCAACACCTGGCTCTGGAGGGCAAGTACGTGTTACTGTATCACATCAGGCTGATAGGCACAATGCTGGATGAAGCTGTGTGTCTAAGAATGTGTGCTACCGGGTGTGAGTGTATCGCTTGCTGTAATGTCTGCATGCGTGTGTGTGTGTGTGTTCCCTGGCGGCATGGTGAGTGTTTAATCTGGCCCGGTGGCGTGCCGTTGGCCCGGCTAATCACAGTGTCTGTAGGAGTGCGCTGAGCCAGGGGAGCACGCCGTCGCTAACAGCCCCTGACAGACTCATTAGAGAGACCTGGCACTGAGTTTTGCAACATGTGCGTGCGCGCGTTACAAACACAAACACACACACACACACACACACACACACACACCCTCATGCACACACACGCACACTCTGTGGGAAAGACACCGACACACTGGGAAAAATTCACACACATCCACGATTTTTTTTTTTTTTCTTGTGTTCTTCCACTCTCATTCATATAATTATCCAATAACTGTGTCTGTGTCTTTCTTTCATATGCACACACACGCACACACATTTACACACATTTACACGCACACTGTGCTCTCCACGTGTGAGACAAGGCAGGCAGTGACCCCTCGCAGTCGCAGCCCAAACACAGACAAGAGCTGAGAGGGCATCTGGAAAAAGAGAAGGGAGGGAGGGAGAGCAGACTGTGGGAAAAAAATCAAAAAAGAAAACCACGAGAAGGGAAAGTGGAGGAGTGAAGTGCAGATAAGAAAAGTGTTGGATGCAGCGACCCCTCCCCCCCCACACACACACTTATTCATATTATTTAAATAGACAAATGGCATTTTTAAAGGCTAGATATGTGCAATCAGGAGATCGGGTGCAACCTCCTGGAAACCATAAAAAGATAAAACAATAAGTAAGCTGTGCTGTGTGACTGTCAGTTGTATTTGCATGTAGTGTAAAAAATTTGACAAAGGTTAGCAGTCTTGTCTTTCTGCAAAACTTGGCTCTTGTTTTAAAGGGTGCAAATTAAACATTTTTTTTTGTTACAATGACATTTAGGAAAGCTTGACAAATTACTTAAGACATTCTTGGCTGGTACTTGCAACAAGGTTACTCGCACCTCGGCTGCAGCAAGCATTAGGTTTGGCTGAATAACAGGTGAATGCAAAACAGGTCAATATGTAGTCGAGTGTAGGGCTTGCCAGCTGTTCACTCTCTCTCTGTGCTGCTGACACACACAAAAACACACACTCATGATGAGTTCATGACCTGCATAGAAAAATATAGACAGTGAGACACATGTACAGTAAACAAAACCAGAAATATGTACTTCATTTTTTTTTATTATTATTTGAATGCAATTTATAATAGCATCATGTCATGATTTTTTTTATAAGAGAAAGTAGTTTGCTGCATTTGTAGCAGCTAAAACCATTCAGAGTTGTTTCACACGCTGTCTACAGATGTCACAGGAGGCGAAAACAAAGAGCGAATATATCCTAATTAAAAGCGTCACTTTGTATCCAGCAAGTCCAAAATGACTAACTCCATTAGACAATCGTTTATACACCCAACATGTCACCATCTGGAAAATATGAGACATATATTTGCACTCTTAATCCTCGACTCAAACCAACACCAGGGGGTTTTGTTTATGAACAGCACAACTTGACTTTGGGCAGATTGCTCAGAACAAAATAAGAGAAGATGTTAGTGTGTGACGACTTGCCATCTTCAGATAATAGAGAAACCTGCTATTAAAGTCATTTACTGTCAGAGAAAATTACCTTAATTTTTTTTTTTTTTTTTTTGGTAAAACAAAACAGAAGAACATATTTTTATTCTACTTTCTGCAAGAATTAGGCTGATCACAACTCTAAGAGTTATCAGTGGTCTATTTGGCTCTGAGATGTGCCTGTTTGGTTTTAGTGACAAAATCACCACAGATATTTGGACTCCTCTCCTTACTGTCTCTCTGGCTGAAAGCTTTGTTTCAGCCTTGAACTACCACAGAAGTCACTGTTGGTTGGAGCTTTAGTAGTGCTGTCTTTCTCACTGAGCTTGGTTCCTTGTCTCTTACCTTGAACTTTGGTTTTTAAGAGTGGGCACCCTTTGCCTCACTAAACCTTCAGTGTCCGTTTTGGTTTAGGAAAACAGTTACTTGTGGTTTAACCCTCGTCTGCGTAATTTGTATTGTGGCTGATCGTTTGCATCCCTTTACCATTGTAGTTATTGTTCAATATTGTTATTCCTGAACTTAGTGTCCTGGAATTTGCTAAATCCTAGAGCAATGAACATTTTCCTAGATTTGTTTATAACCATTTTCAAAGTCTGAATTTTTTTGATAGAATAGCAGTACTCCACCTTTTTGCATTTTGGGGACTTAAGACAACCGAGTTGTGGGATTGTGAGCTTAATTTGCAGCTTTTGAGTTGAATGGAGGCACTCATGTGGGCACATTTTAAGGCAAACCTCTAACCCACTGCTGCTTTTTGTGGCATCTTGAAGAAAAACAAACAGAAAAGACACTAGGAAAGGGGTTGTAAAGCCACAAGTCTGGTTCATCCATGGGTAAAATTACCAGATGCCTGGAGGTGCCACGTTCATCTGTTTAAATAATTAAACCCAAAAATAAAAACCATGGAACTATAAGCCATTGTATCCTTCTGGAAGAAGATATGGTCTGTGTCCCAGGCAGAATTGTGTTTTGGTGAGAAATATCTGCATCAAGCTAAAAACAAAAGACTTGAAATGCTACCTAAAGCTGGTGAGATAGTGTCCTTTTTTCCACAGTCCAATTAGGAAGTTAAAGCTTGAAAACAAACTGGTCATTCAAATGGACAATTTCCCTCATCGTGCTAGCAGATTACTAGATATATAGCTTAAAAATTAAATGCACATTGACTTGAATTTCATGGAAGTTGGGAAAAATACCTAAAGACTCTTTACTCGTTATTCTGAACTTTAGCCAATAAAAGTAATTTTGGTAATCTTACTGACTAAAACAGGAACATTTTAGTTGTCTTAAATGGTCCGGCAGTCCACATCTTTTTATGCAGGCTTTGTAGATATCTTGTTTTAACTGTTAATATTTATTTATGTTTACTTGAGAAAAATTTCTTCAAAATTGTATATAATAAAGGGATTTGAATCATCTGCAGCAAGCTCCTTGTGGCTAGAAGTGGAATTACATCTGAAAAAAAAAAAAAGAAACTTTCCCTCTTAATGCAGCCACTTATATGTTTATGCAAAGACAATATGACAGCTTTAGCACTTCCAAATGGTCATTTAGAAAGAAGGGGGAATCACTTAAAGTCTGCCGGTCTCACTGTGCATCCAGCTTGCAGATGGATGCTCTTGGTGTTCTTTGTATGTGTCAGTTTCTCTCATGTTCACAGCAGCTGTTGTCCTTCACTCTCATACACTAACCTTTTTGTCTTAAACTGTAATCTAGCCTGCTGGAAGTAATGGGAATGTGTTCTGCTGACAGCCTCGTTTCACCTTAAAGTCAAATAAACCTGTGTTTAATTCTCCCCACCACTCTCACAGCACAACAGGCCAAATCCTTCCTCTTTCGCCGGTCGGTGCAATAGATTCTTTGCTTTCTTTCCTCTTTCCTCCATTCTTTCTCTCAGTCTTGTTCAGTGCAAGGCTGTGAGATTGAGGAAATGCGATGTGATGTATTGCAGTGAATAATGTATTCTGCTAGGATTGTACAGAGCGCGTGGAGCAGATGGCAGCAGGTTGATCTCAATGTGTGTGTGTGTGTTTAATGATGACAGTGTGTATATGTGTAACTTGTAACTGTGTGCATGTGCGTGCATGTGCGTGTGTGTGCGCACCCAGAGTGGGGGAGGGGAGCGAGGAGAAGAAGGTAGGGAGGGGCGTTGGGGGTTGGTTTATGTGTGTGTGTCTATGTGAGTCTCCTTTGTGAGATAAAACATGCAAATGGTGGATTATTTTAATGCATTTTTTTTTATTCTAGAGCCTAAAGCCTTAATCCGTAAAGCAGTCGAAATGAAAATAGTATATGTTTTCTTTCAAACTCTCTCCATGAGTCTTTTAATTTTTTTTTTCTTTTGCACTATTATCGGAATCTGCCTCCACCAGCTGTCCAGGAATGGGATACATTCCACTTTAATTTGTGTCCGATATAGTTACAGCTCTGGACTCATGATTACATCTGGAATGGACTTAAGCTGGCCTGAACTAATCTTTTGACTTTTCTTGACTGATTGGTGGGGGGGGGAAGCAAACTTAAGGAGAATAAAACTGAATGCACACTGCATGTAAAATATGCACATTTACTCCAGTAAACTTACCTATGTGAATGTAAGAACCCCCCCCAAAATAAAAGGCATACAAATGCAACTGCTGCAGGCTTGGCATCTGAGCTGTAGCACTGCTGCAGCATGCTGCACTATAATAAAAGCAAAACATGCCTTTATTGTTTCTGACAACATTACAGATAAAAAGCACAAGTGAAGCATCAAGGACCTGCTTATTGGCTTTTACCAGTAAACTGTTATCTACCAGGGGGGATTCTGAGAAAATTAAACATAGATTCAGTCGATGCAACAAGAATCAGAAGATTTAACATCCCTGTTCCTCTCACACGAGAGAAGTTAAGCAGAATAGAGTAAATGTGTTTAAGTATTTTAGAGAGCTGATTTGTCTCCCTGGGATGGTTGGTATTGTAAAACATGGCCCGGAGCAATTCATTAGTGGTAAATAATTGAGAGGCTCGGGATAGTGCGAAGGTGAAATGGCTGTTATTATTTTATAGAGTTTGTGTTCTTGGGGGCTCTTCAATTTAATTTTTATTAAAAATGCACAAGGCTCCATGTGAATGACTCATTCGAAAGATCCACAATGGCTGCTAATGACTATCTGTCCTTCGCTCATTGTTTTCAAGCTCAATGAGAGCGGTCCGCACGCCATTATCAATTCTGTTGCTGCTTCTTTGTTCAGCTCTCATTTTATGAAGGCTGTTACTTTATTTCACGAGTTCTGCTCTTTTTATTTGAGGCAGTTAAGGTACACAAGCTTTCTCTTCAAAAAATATGGCAGTGAAGATTAGTATCGAGCACATCTTGGTAAATATGAAATAAAGACTTTCTCGGCAGTTGCTTTTGTGAGTTAAACTTACAAGTGGAAATCACTTGTTCTTTTTATGTTCACATACTTTTTGAGAATTTCACCGTGCATCTATTTTAGGCCTTCATCGCCATGCTTTACTGTTTGTATGTTGTTTTTGAAATGATGTGATGGCCCATTTCCCATCCATGCACTGCATGTGCGATGACATTCACAGCATTTTCGGTTTTGGTCTCATCTGACCAGAGTGTGTTCTCCCACTAGTTCATCGGGTTGTCCAAATTTTCTGCATCAAACATCAAATAGGCTTTAGCACTGACTTTTCTTCAGCAGTGGAATGTTTTACACCGCGAATGTGCAGAGAAACCGCGGGAGTAGAAAGCATTACTTAATGAGGAAAATGCAAGTTACAAAACTGTACGTTTACCAATGGTGGCATGCTTCTTGTTTGATATTTTGGTAAAGAGGAAACCTTTTTATAGGTCATAAACAGTGACTAAATCACCTAATATAAATTTGACAGGTTTGTTTCCTAAATCCTGTCAGCCCTAAGTTGTTTTGCCTGACTTTCTTTGTCGTTTTGGACCTTATTTTTATTTTTTTTATGTTTTCATTGGTTAGTATTAATATCATCCCACCTTACACACAACAATTGTTGCCTTATTACTTTCAGTGTGAATTACTTGAGTTGTTACTGAGATCTGGTGTGAATATCAGATCATTAGCTCCATTAGCAAAATATTTACTGAGAAAAGCTGTACAGTATGCCTTAGTAAATATAAATAATGTTGCAAATAAATGAAACCCTACGAGTCTTTAGAAGTCCTGTCAAAACAAGCAAGTCATGTTGAAGTTTTATGCTCCAACAACTCATTCAAATGTCTGTCTTATAAATGTTCATTGAAGTAAAAAATAAAAATGCTTTTTGAGGCCCTCATTTGGACAAGCTTTTGCTTCGTTGTCATTCATTGTTTAGTTTTTTTTTTTTAGTGGTCATATGAGAATGCAGGTTCAGCAAAGCCAAATTCTTTTCTTGAAAAAAAAAAAAAAAAAACCTTTCACCTTTTCGTTTTGGTTTTCCGGTGATGCAAGTTAAAGGCCAGCAAGGTTTTATTTAACATCTACACCCACTCGCCACCACGTGATAACCAAGAAATGGGGGAGCATCTGAAGGTCTAATTGGTTTTTCTCAGCACTCTGGGCTCTGTAATAACATGATGTTTTTAGCCTGTGGTCTGTACTGTGGGCTTAAGAGCTGTTTGTCCTTAATAACCAAACTATTGAGAAGTCTGTAAGATCTTTATACTTGTGGGTGGACTGTTCTTTTTAGTCATGCTTGTGGTAAAACCTAAAGGGCTGACAGTTAGACCTGACTAAATCAAACCGTTTCCATTTTTGGCGAAGTCAGGCCGTCTCTCGACATTTGGAAGACTGCCTACCACGCGTCCAGCTCACAATGCAGATGTTTGGATTTATGAGAATGACGTGACATTTCAGCAATGTTTTCGGGGAAAACTTTTATTGTTGTATTTTCACATGGCATAAAGGTTTCAGAAATCACATTCTGCATTTTGAAGCAGGGGTTTCAAACCTGCTTCAAAAACCTGAAGCAAATTATTGAATTACTTCCTAATGACCCCATTATTAATTCAGACTTCACTTTGACAAGAAATGTGACATTTTCATCTGCAACAAGATCTCATTACATGCCTGGCAACTATACAGTTGTTAAACAAAACAAATGATTAATTTTCTTTACAATTTGGGAGACTTGACATTAAAGTTTTGTCATTGCACTAGGCGAGGTTCACTGGCTTGCCTGATTTGTCACTGCAGAATATTTAGCCTTCAGTAAAATGGCACCTCATTCATTCTAACAAACATTTCTGATTTATTTACTTATTTTTTTGTTGTTAAATAAAAAGCTATTTTTTAATTGGAAGCTGCTCTTCAAGTAGACTTTGTTAACGAAAATGCATAAGCCTGTTGTAGACTTTAGTCCACTGCTGGTTGGAAGATTACTGCACAAATGCAGTTTTTGTTTTTGCATTAATTGTAAGTGTGTAAATATATAAGGGATGATGTGATAAGTTCAGCACATGAGATGAAATGATACTCAATACTGGCTTTTCGTGAACAAGACAAGATTTTGTTAATAAAAATGTGGTTTGTGTGTTTTGCACAGGGTAAAAGTTTTACAAATCACACACTGTCTGCCGTCTCCCTATGGTTCACAGTTTGACCCGGTTAAACTGGAAAAGGCTTTTGTACATCAGTCAACAGGGAACATTCACCAGCCATTGTCTGCTCTTACCACATGGTGTATGTTTTTTTTTTTCTCTTGGGATGTGTTTGCATTCATACTCTGACAATAAAGTATTGCAACAATATTTGTTGAATACTTGTTGGATACCCTAATGTCTAACAAAGCACTGAACATTTTATTTTTTGTGCTTTTGCAAATACAAATGTGAACAAATCTCAAATAATCTTTTTTAAAGAGGTAGGTTAGTCCAGTTCAGTGTTGCCTGGTCTAAAATATGTTGTATTTTGATCTGCAGAGGATCAAATGCTGCACAGTGGATGGTCAGAATTGTTTGACACAACTTTCCTCTTTGCTGTCACAGTTTCTTCTTGTCAGGTATCTGATATGTCGCCTCGCAAACAAGTGATTGAATGCTTTCCAATGGTTAGGTGCTTTCCAATGCTTTCCAGCAAGATGGAAAATAAAGTCTTTAAAAGTTGACCGTGTCAAATACAACAGGAAGAAGTACTTCCTTCCATACTTCTAAATAAATGTTACCTTTTGATAATATTAGATTATTTTAAATTTCCACAAAAATAATGGTGAATGTGATATTACCTCATTATTTTCATCAGTATAACTTTTCTAATGACTTACAGATAGACTTTTCCTTTTTTCCTAGTTTTAATTTTGCATTCTGGTTCTTTGCCTGTGTTTGTTTTTAACCACTTGCTTTGAACAGGATTGCAAATCAGCCATGAGTTCAGGTGCAAATAGCATGTTGCATGTTGAATCTACATCCTTCTCCCTGTCAAATAAATATTCACTCTTACTTTTGTTGCGCCATGTGACTTTTACTGTATTGTTTTAAATGACTTTACTTTTATTTATTTAAATGCAATGTTGACGTTTCTATTTTTGTCTCCCTGACTGTTGTCCATCATGGAAAAACTAATTTAATTTCATGTAAATATGGAACATAGGGGACCTTAATCCTTGGACATTACTCACACTGTCGTGATGCTTTTATATGTTTGTTTTGGATGTGATTCATTCTTGACGTTTGCTTAGTTTCTCGCTTGCTTTCAAAAGAAAATCTAAGCTATCACATCTCCCGACTCTCCTTGGCTTAGTGCCCTTGCTCAGCCCTACTGTCTGGCTGATGCGTTTTGTGTAATATGCTTGTCAGTGTATGTAAAAGAGCTGGGCGGCACGCATGTGGGGACGAAACATGCTCAGGGGGCGGAGGGGATGTCAGCTCATTAACCTCAATTTTTCCCTTCGCAAAGCCCTGCGTTGAGTCACCGTGTAAGTCTCGTGTCATTACTCCTCCCCCAGCATTCATTTGCTGGGAATGACAGGAGAGAAAAGCAACAGGCAGGATGGGGGAGGAAGAGGAGGAGGAGGAGGAGGGAAGGGTTCTTAACAAATTCCCTGCTTGTACCTTGCAAAACTAAAGCCTACGCATCTTGTTTCCTTCCCTACTTTTGTCCTTTCTTTCTCTTCCTTTACCTGCTGTCTGTCTTTCTGACCACAGGCCCAGTACAGTGTTAGGCTCCGCACAGCCCCCCCTTCAGGCATCAACCCATCTAGGAAAAGACTGGCCATTGCTATGGTGAGATATGTTAGCTGAAGCCCCCGTATTTCTTTTATTGTATTTTTAATACAAGCCTTCAAACAGAGACAATGGGGAGATAGATTATTGTTATGACTTGCTGTGAGAAATTGGAGCTGCTTAGGGTAAAAAATAGCTTTCAGCATGAAGTGCTATTTTTTGCTTCTAAGCTAAACGCAAAAGTGACCGGGTTTTCAAGATCTTTGACCTTATGTAGAAGACAAGTTTTGAGAACACTTGATATGAAGAGAACACCATCTCATTGCTCAACATGGCAACTTTGAAAAACCTAATAAACTTAAAAGTGTTTAGACTAGTTGTCAATTCACAGAACTGGCCCCAAGCCGACTGTCTAATTTGTCTATAACCCCTACACATTTAAGTGCATAAAATGTTTTAGTTAGATGTTCTGTATTCAACACAGCTTCATCCAAAAGGCAGAAACCACTAAAACAGTGCAGGTTATTTAGTGCCTATTTTATTGTAAATGTTTTATATCCAGCTGAATTTTCTTATGTTCTTGTCTTGTTCTTGATTTTGGATAAGAGTTCCTATCCAAAATCATGAATGTCTGATATTTTCAAGCACCGTTATTATATCTCACAACAGTGCAAAATAATATCTGGAATACCTTTTTTTTTTAAAACTCTGACGCCACATATTATATTTTTAGTCGGTTGTTTTACAGGAATTTACAGATGTTGTCAGAAGTGTGTAATTGCAGAAACATAATGTGTGAAAACATGCAAAATGCAAAAAAAAAAAAAAAAAAAAAAATCACCTCTGCAGTAATTACAGTAAGAACTCTACATGGAGGTAGAAGAAAGTACAGTTTAAATCATTTAGATGAAATTTTTTCTACTTTTTATTTTCTAAATGATCTTTAATCAACTAAGATCACACAGTCTTTTGAAATTAGATTTACCCTCCAGGCAAAAGTTACTGACTCTGGCTTTCTTGGTGTAACCAAAGAAATTCTCTATTAATCAGTCTTGGGGTAATTATCCTGGTTTTTTTATGCCATATATTAGCAGTTTTAATTAACATGAGTCAAACAAAAAGAAAATGCCTTTTCTGTGAATGACTGTTTAATACACCTGTGCTTATGCATGGCCTGGCTTTCAGTGGGCTGCAATTTGCATTCAAAACAGTTCAAAGCAAGTTGTGTGACTTTAAATTTGAATGAAAACAAAATGAAACCAATGATTCCCTTTAATGGAAAATCCAGGTCACAGTCTTCTGTCTTTACTCCTTTTTTGGGGCCATCATGTCAAGACTGTATAATGCTATGGATGTTTTATTGGAGCTGAAAAGGATTCTGTTATCTTTTACATCTCAAGTTCTTTTGTTTATATGGTTCAGAATCAAATTGTGTATTTAATTCTAGGTTTTCTCACAGCTGTTTGATTGTAATAAAATGTGTACTCAACCAACAGTTCAGATGTTCCTTAGGGTAGCACATAGACTTGTATAATATTAAATTAAGGAAGTCCAAAAGTACAAAAGATCTTGTTTAGAAGTGAATTCTTCATCGCCTTTTTATATAACTCACAAAAGCTTGGAATGGCATTGTCCTTGAACACAGGATCAGTTTGTCAATTTATTTCCTGAACTCTTCTGTGAACTTAAGCATTCTTAAGTTCACAGAACTTAAGAATGCTTAAGTATTTATATGTACTTAAGCATTGTATTTATATACAATTTACTTTGAAGTGCATGACATTTAAGAGACTGATTTGGCTGAAAAAAATTCAAATTAAACCGTTTTATCTTCTTTCCTCTGATACATCACATTATTTATGATATTTTTTTTCTTGTTTATGTACGTACTTGAAGGGTTTCGGTTTCCCACTTGACTCATCTTCTTGCTTTGCATAATCTTTTGCATTGGTCAGATGTCTCTGACTGTTGCTATGTTGTAGCAACAACATGTTTGTTGTTGTTCTAGCGATGTTCTTCCTGGTAAAACATTGGTTTTGTGGGTATTATATTGTTGTTTAAAGTATGTTAACAAAGGTTTCCAATAATGAGGCGTGATATATATCTTTAGTCAATTTGTTTCAGAATAAGGTGTTAGGAAGTTGCTTCTCTGTAATTTTTAAACATCCTATTTATAAAGCAACTTCATAAATTTTCATAGCCACTTTTTACACTGTAAGGTTATTTTGTGTTAGCTTCAGAGCTGTAGGATTAAGTTATTTGTTGTCTTACCCAAACTCTTTTTTTTTCTATGCCATCTGCTTAGATTGAAGACTAGTTGGCGTCTTTGGAGATAGACTGATGCATTTACTTGGCACTAAATGGCTTATTATAGTCAAAGCTTTCAAACTTTGACATTTACTTTTCATGCTTTGCTTTTGTACTTTTTATTTATTGTGTAGAGCACCAGATCGCAATAAGACATTCAATTATATGCTGAAGGAAACCAGCCGTTTTTTTGTGTTTTTTTTTTCTTCTTCTTTTTCCTTTTCCTGTTGTAGTTATCTGATGGTTGCGGTAAGCAAAAGCAAATGGCTGGGGTAACGTGACGTTCACTGTGCCCTTTAATCTTTTCTCTGTTTTCGCTGTTCATCCCAGCCAGTTAAAAGTGGCTCGTGCTCTCTCAGATATCTCAGAAACTGTATTTTCTTACAGTTCTTCAAGTACACATGCGGGTGTTTTCATGCCATACTTTGTCAGGTAGAGCTGCGACGCTAAAGTTGTTAAGCTTAGCACCGCAGCACCTGCTGGACCCATTTGCTAATTGCTCTTGGTGCTGATTTGGTTGTTGCCAATGAAGCTCATCCAGCACCACGAGGGTCCTTGAAGGCCACCACAGCAGGATGATGGAGGCCATGCGGGTTGCACTTTGGTTTTGACGTATTCCTTTCTTCGACACCTTTGTGCAAGTGCTCACACGTGGCTCACTCAATGGCTGTGTCCTCTTTTGCACTCTACCTCAGTTGCTGCAGAGGCAAACTGTTGTCACAGATGATGCACGACGCAACATGCGCTTCGAGACGCAGCAGTCACGTCTAAAACGACAAGTGAAAATCCATTTGGTTTTGGTCGATTGCCTTCAAAGTTGCTGAAACAGAAACAGTCTGAAAGCTCAACATTTTTGCATTAGCGTTCACACAGACTTTACAAAAGCAAATTATTTACATCTGCTTCTGGGATTATTCTGTTGTCTTCAAGAGCTTGCAGAAGTATAATGTTCTTCCGTTGTGATATTTTCTTTTTTTTTTTTTTACAGATTTATTTCATTTCAGCCTTTCCTGTGGGGCCAATTATAGGTATCAACCAAACTTTAAAAAGTTAAGATTTCAAGACCTTTACATTTTCCGTCAGATTTTTTATGAAATTTAATCTTCTTTCACCAAATATTTCTGCCACGAACCAAAGACGAGCCCCCTCTGAGCTCCTCTGGGCAATTCATCAATTGCAAGTGGGAAGAGCAATTTCCCACACAGCTGTGATTTTTCAGCGATGAAGCCAGCAGTGCAGGAAGGTGTCGTGTGACTTTGACATCAGCAGTATGCTTAAATTAGCATACTATTCGCTTCAAAAACAATAAAGGGGGATTTCTGGATCTTGCTAGCGCTATTAGATTGTGCACCTGGCTGGTCGCACAAACCTTTCGTCATTACTAAATCTGTCCCTCAACCCAGCCATCTCCTATACAAGTCAGCCGACTCAAGCCTGTGGCTGCCTTCCTGACTCGGGGACATAACAAAGGCTGGCCGGCTTCTACCACCTTCACTGCAAAACACATAAAGACAGGAAAATGTGTTTGATGAAATGGACCTCGTAGTCCTTCTAACGAGTTTAATAATAATAATAATTAATACTGCTATGAGTTTTCCCCTACGGTAAACCAACATTTTGCTCTGAGTAGGCCAACAAAGGCTCCTGTTTTTCCTCTCACATACTATTGGCTGTTTGGAAATGTTTCCAGGTGCATGAAATACAGACAGAATACAGAACTACCATAGCCATCTGAACAAACACACTTCATCAGACCAAAACCAACCAATCAGAGGCCAGCATTGCCAATCAATGCTGGTGAATGTGATAATATAGGAGAAACAATTTACACTTACAGAAAAGCGGCTTATCTGCCATCATTGGTGCCCATGCTAACCTGAGCATTCACAACTTTCCCTGCTAGCTACAGCTTAGCAGAGAACAAGTTGGGAAACGGGAGAGGGACGAGCAGCGCCACACGAGATTGTGATTGACAGTGGTAACTGCTAAGAACCGCCTCCTGGCTCTGATTGGTTGTTTCTGGTTGGCACTAAGAGCATGGGGAGAAGGCACATTATGCTAAATTGCGTATCGATCTGTGTATATGTTTATGAATGTGAGTCTAACTGGTAAAACATGAATTATCCTGAGAAGTGAAATCCTCACTTTTATTTATATTCGGGTCTTTGGTTTAACATTTTGATTTGCTTGAGAAGTCTTTAATAATAAAATAAAATACAAGTTGTCTAATAACCATGCACACTCTGTATTATGATTCAATGACTTAAAACGTACATTACTTCTTATGACAGGGCCATTGAAATGCGAGGCAGACATGCAATAGTCTGAAGGGGTTTTTACTAAACATACTTCAATTTTTCCCGAATCTTTGGCTTCTCTGTGAGAGTCAAAAATTATATCTGACTTCTTTCTTCTTCTTCTTCTTCTTCTTCTTCTTCTTCTTCTTCTTCTTCTTTTTAATTAAATAAGAAAATCTCTTCACAGTCTAACAGCCACTGACTTGTATGTGCAGATAAACTGTCATCCGTTTAGATTTCTATCCTTCTGTGAACCGTTGTAAACCCGAGTTCAAGGTGGAAACAAAGCCTTTTTTTGGCAACCCACATGCCCCACACTCCCACCTTGCACTACCTCTCCATATTCTCAATCTCCACTCTCATCTCTTTTCATCTCTGTTTCTGGCTGTTGGCTCTGTTTTGTGGTTGCTCCAGCACCTCAACAGCAAAGTGGATAAATGGGAGCCTTAACTTTTTTTTTTTTCTTTGCTGCACATCCCAAAGCATAGGTGAAACCGGAAGTGGTAACAAAACCTTTTTTTAGTTCACCTCAGTATGTTTCTTTCGCCTTGGAGGTGATGAGTGGATTGGTCCATCCAGGGATTGGTTTTCATATTTTCTGTGAATTTTGAACTAAATGAGGCAGTTTTGTTTCTTTTGAACTCGCGCTGAGTGCAGCTCTCTGGTGACTTTCAGCAACATTTCATGTTTGATAAGATAACTGTTGTTCACCTGTGTCTAATTAAACAGAGCAGAATATAATTGTAAACAGTTCTCTAGGAAAAAGAAAATCTTTGAATTATTTTTTGGAAGGTATTTCTGTGATTTCAGAAACATCGCTGAAACTTTGTTTAGAAAAAAGCTCACAAAGTCGAGAACCAACCAGAGAGGACCAGCATCCTCTCTGCCTTCTAGATACAAAACAAGTTAAGAATTTGAACAAAATCTCACCAAAGGGTTTTGGTTTAATTTACTGCTTAATATTTGTAAAATGAATGCTGAAGTCTCCATGTAGATCCTGGTTAAATAAATATTATATTCTCCTTCTTTTTTAAAAAAAAAAATAAGTTTTATACTTGCCTTTACATCAATTGCCCATTTGGGACACAAATAAAATCTGAATCTGAATCTGAATCTGAATCTAGTACCTCTCATTAGTGGAAATGGAGAAATTTCAGCTGTTTCAGCTACATTAGTATGATGACGGGAACATACTTAACCCATTCGCCATTGATGATGTTCAGGACACTACAGTGTTTCACATTGTTCTTTGGCCCAGTCTTCTTTGGAGAGTAAAATATAATAATTTTTTTTTGACTACAGATTATCATTATATGAACAAAAGCTAAAACTGGTGCAGCTTTATGATTTTTCTTTGGTGAAAATCAGATCCGATACCCGTCTTTCTAATTGCATATTGAAGACTGCTGAAAGGCTAGTTTTTCTGGCATCATTCATTTTCTCTAGTTTTTCATGTGCAACACCTCAATTGTCTTTGAATGTCATGTTTTTCTTCGTGTCGGTGCATTTTCAGCAACCAGCTGTAGCTGTGCACACCACATTCAGAATTAAGGAGGGAGCTGCAGCGCCCAGCACTGTCTCTATGTAACTGTTCCTTTCCTGTGTGTTGCATAGTAAGAGGTTGAAAACTAACTTGGATAATTAAGAAAAGGTCACATTATTTCAGTCGACAAAATCCACTTATATTCCTTGTACCGTAAAACACAAACAGTCCCATATTTCAGAGCGGGTTCTTGGTGTCTGCTGGTGTGGTTGTAACAGACACTCCAGCACCGTGTACAAATCTTCAATTTAAAAATGGAAGTGCAACTGAGCAAATAAAAATGAAATCTTACTTCAAGTTCTGCCAGCATTGGCTTTACCAATAAGTCTATCCAGATCTCATTATGCTGGTACTACTGAGGGGCAGAAAGGGGAAAAAAAAACTTAGACATTGTGACTTCTCAAATGTTGTCATTGATCAGCTTGTATATCATCATAGACCTTGTCTTTGATTTCTGTTTGTTGAGGTTTTGTCTCATTAAGGATTGACAAAATGTCGATATTAGTGAAACATTAGAAGAGAGATTGTGTATTGCTGTTCTACGTTCTTGTGCAGATCCATCAGTTGCTTTCGCCCCTTTTTACTTTAGCTTCATCTACTTGCTTTCATGCAGTAAGAGAGCACTTTACACACGGTGTTGCTGTTAATGTTTTTAAAATGAGCGTGCAACAGTGTTGAAGTTTTAAATGATTCGATCTGATTTTACCCAGTTGCTAATGTTTGTCTGTGATGTATGTAATGAGCTAGCCCAATGAAGCATACGCTGTAAACAACCCTATGGGGAGTAGGGCCACAACTTTTTTTTTTATTTTATTTTTTTTTACCAGCAATAAAATGTGTTATACATTCCTCTTACTCCAGCTTTAATTGTTCAGTATTTGGAAGCGTTCCCAACACGGACTGAATGCCTTCGTTCAATTCCTCCCCTAGCCATTGCCAAACTATGACTTTGTACAGGCAGATTTTAATTCTAATAAAATTTACATCACCTTTTCACAACTCCCCCTTCTGTTTGCTGATTGGCTGAGTTGAGAAATCCAGCTCAATGGGATAAATCTCAGACGGCGGACTGAAGAGAGATGGTCATGGCCAGGTTGGTAGATCATGAAAAAGATTGCTACATGAACGGCAGCTAGTTAAGGGTGCAGATTTTGATCCGCTAATAAACATAAAGTGTGCAGTGTAAACGTGCTCGACCTTGCATTCATATGATGCCAAATACTTCACATAACTTGTCCTTTAGCACTTTTAAGAGGTCCCTGTAATTCAGCTTCACATCATACAGTTTTCCTAAAATCAGAAACTTTCCACACTGGCTCTCTGCTTCAGATCGCCAAAATCCATTAAATTCCACCTCAAAGATGCAAACTTCTCCCTCTATGAACACAACCTGTTTGTTTTTTTGTTTTTTATTTTGCATATGAAAATGAATCATGCAGCTGATAAAGTGGGGCCACATGAGTTATTTGATGTTGGTACAATAGATGTGACCCCAGTGGTGCTGCAGATGTGCGCGCACAAGTAGTGTGACTTCAACGTGAACACAGTTGTGTGTGCAGGATCAAGCTCTCACACCCAGGAAGAGGCCCTGTTTCCCTTATCTAACGACAACAGAGCATGTGTCGCCATGGCCACCGGCTGTGCTTTTTATGGGCTTTGTGCGTGAGTGTGTTTGTGTGTGTGTCTGTGTGTGTGTGTGTGTGTGTGTGTATGTACGTGCATGCGCGTGTTTTGAGTCCTTGTGTATATGTTTGTGCCATGTTCATTGTTTGCCCATGTTCATTGTTTGCTTGGGGCGTGGTGCAATACCAGATTTGTTACTGTAGCCTCTCTACTCTCTGTCTTTTTCTGCACACTTCCCATGCAACTGTGAGAAGTTCTTGTTTTTCATTCCTTCTTTTTCTCTTTCTTTGTTTCTGTTTCTTTCTTTCTTTTCTCCCCATACTTTCCATATTGTCTTTTTATTTTCCTTCACTGCTGTTGTTAGGTGTGCGTGTGCGTGCGTGTGTGCGTGCGTGCGTGCGTGTGTGTGTGTGTGTGTGTGTGTTGGTGTCTCTGCCTCCTCATCCTCCTCTGGCTTTGAACCAGAAGTGACAAGTTGGGCAACATCAAAATTCGGTGGCACACATTGTCTCAGGTTGGGGTTTGTTAGGTCGCTCCTACAGCTTAATTGAACAGAGGGCTGAAGGGGAAGGAGTGAGATGTGAAGAGAGAAATGAAGAGAATAGGGAGAAAGATGAGGAAGAAGGGTGCTCAAACAGGCATACATATTGCATGAGCCCCCACCTCCTCCTCCTCCACCACCACCACACCCCTTCTCTTCACAGAATGGCTGTGTACTGTTCTGGGTTTATTAATTCTGCTCGGCGAGAGAATTATTTTTAGAGACTTGGTGTGCTGGCAAAGGCTTTCAAAGTCACACCTTGTACATATTCTGCTTATAGATTTTCTCTTATTAATTCAAAAGTTCAGAAAGTTGGTTGAGGTTGCTTTTTGGTGCGATCGTGTTTTGTTGTTGTTGCTGACATTTTTTCTTTTTTTTTTTCCTAGCGCGTCGTCCTAAATCCGCTTAAGTGTTAATTGGATAAAAACTAAAATTATTAGTTGCTACACCTCGTCATGTAGGTTGTAAGATTCAGTTGTAATTTCCTGTGATTATTTTCAGAGAGTAACTCGTGGTGGTATGCTGAAGATACATTGCTGGGGAAAAAAACAAATAAGGATTTGCCAGTTGTAAATTCTTGCTTTTTTTTTGTTTGTTTTTTTTTGTTTGTTTTACATTTAAATGTTTCAGATGATCAGACAAATATTAAAAACAAATATAACTTGAGTAAATGCAAAAAGCTACTAAAACTTTAACTTTATTAATGTTGACATTTAGCGTAGAAGAAGATTATACTTGAAAGAAAAGTAATTGTTTGTGGAGTAGATTCATTTTGAACAAATACTGGCTACACAAATTCCAAATTTGTAACAATTTACCTGCACTCTAGAAAATACTGGTTCTTTTGTTGTTTGTTGATTACATTTTTCTCTATTATTTTATAATATATCACTTTAAATTTACTGGTGTATCTGATAAAGATCTGTGAAATAAAATCTTTTTAAATCAGCATGCTTAGGCAAGTGTCTGTCTACTTCCAAGTAACTATTAGTCAGTTTGTTGATTGGTGAAGACGTCAATTTACAAAAGAATTGAATGGCATGTTGTCTCGTCTTTCCCGGACATTTTCAAGTGTATAAAGTGTGAGTGGAAACCTTTTAGGGGTGTGTGGCCAGCAGCAGCAGCTCATTTGCATAAAAGGGAAACAGCTCCTTCTGAAAGGAGCTCAAAACAGCCAGAAATGACCAGGAGAAATCCAGATATATGAGTATAGTGAAAATATATTAATCAGCATGTTTTTTTGTTTTTCTTTCACAGCCATAGACCTACCCTAACTTAATCAAGGAAGTATAGCAGGTCACCATTAGCAACAAATATCCAGTTGTTAAACTTTGGTCCTCATATTAGTAGACATATACGATTTGTGTTTGGATTTTTTTTTTTTTTTTTTCAAACAATCAGGCCCATTTGGCCCATTTGGCCCATCTAGGTAAAACGTTTTTCCTCGTCTTTGGTTTGACATGATTTTTCTCGGTACTGACTAAGTAGTTGCGGCATTATGCCACAAGCAGTTGATCTTCACCCCCCTTCCACCTCCTCACAAACAGATGTTGCCTAGAAGGCTTAGTGGGGAGCTTATATAAATTGTCCATCAATCAGAGGCAGTCTTCAGTGGAGCCACCAATCCTGTCATCATCAGTCTTACAGAGGACTCCTAGATGAAAGGATCCCAGCCTTATATTGCTCCATTAGAACTGTGTAAATATTACATGCTTTCCCTGGATGTGCTAGTTAGCATTACTTCCACCTTGTGGCTTCATTATTTTTGAAACACTCAGCTTTGTCGATGATTGCGAGGCATGACCCAGTTTTGTGACTCGCTAGCTCTCTTTTTTTTTTCCCTTTTCACTTCTCTTGCTCATTTTCCTCATTCTCATTTCCCTCTCACACTGAATTTGTCCTTTTTGTCATTTATTCATCGTGTCTCTCCACTTACTGCCTCTGCATTGCCTTCATTCTTTCAGCTTGCATCTGTGTTACTCTCATCCTCTCTCCCTCTCATCTATGCATTCTTTATTTCACATTTGTCTCTCTTCCACAGCCTATTATTATTTTTTTCTCTCTCTGTCCCCCCCTTCCCTCCCGCACCCGTCCCTCTCCCCGTTCTCCTCTTCTTCCTCTACCCTTCTTCTTCATGTTTTTTCATTTCTCTCCACCAGCACCACGTGTGTCACGGATTGAAACATCGCAAGCAGTGGTCCCTGCTGAACAATTACCATGCAAAGCAATCCAAATAGAGATGTTTGCCGAAAACAACATGTGTGTAATTACTGCTTAATGAGGCCCTTGTCTCAGGCAGAATGCCCAATTAAGCTGCCGATGAGAAAGCGATGCCAAGCCCCGCTGAAGAAAAAGAGACGAGTGAAGGGAAAAAAAAGAGGGGGTCTGGAGGGGGGGGATATGGGGTGTGTGATGGAGAAGAACAACTGGGAAGGTTGTAGCGCAGAGAGAAAGGTGGAGACAATGGGAACATAGCGACAAAGAGTGAAAAGTGAGGGATAAGACAGTAAGACAGTGAAAGAAAGATGGAAATAAGTGGAACACCACAAAAAAAAGGGAAAGAGTAAAAGATATTCCCCAGCCCACATGGAGTAATGGCTGAGCTGATAGCACTGAGCCAGCAGTAAATTGGCATTTTAAATGGAAGAGTGAGAAAGTGCAAAGCAGCATTGTTCAGAGAAAGGAGCATAAGGGAAAGGGCTTTACATTGCAATATATAAGCAGCCATGTTGAAGCACAAAATGGCTGACCTTTTCCGGGGCTGTTTTGGCCTTTCCGACAATCGCCGCATTGCCTGGTGTCGGCGACGAAATTGATCATCCTCCCCGGTTCATTTCCTCCCTTTGAGCACCCAAAGAATTCACTTTGCAAGAATTAACTCCAACGAAAGCTCTGCCGGGCGTTGAGGGGGTTAAAAACGACATTGTTCGGCCACTCTCTTTCAATCGCTTTCCACCCGAGAGAATCTTTAACAGGCTCTCTAAGTGGCTTTGCGTCATATTAAAGTAGAGTTTAATGGAATAAAATGGCTCAGTTAGAAGAGAACAAGCGGCCTGTCGTGTGACGGGGGTTAGGGGGAAGAGTTTTTTGCAGATATGTGAGCCGGGTCAAGATTGTTTGACCCTCTCTCTGCAGGTTAGTCAGATGATAAACACTCCCGTGCTTGATTAAGCAGTCGGCTGGATCTGCGGCACAATTAGTCAGCATTCAGCTTCAGCAAACACGGGGCGCTCGCTCACTGCGTTCAGATTGATTCCTCTGAATGGGAGTGTGGCTTAAGTGTGACTTGCACGCAGCCCCTGACTCGATTTCATGTTTGCATATGTAGATGAATGTAAATGTAATCATTAAATTAGTCATGTGAATCCTCACTTGGGCCTTTTTTTTTTAATGCATGTGTCGTTAACCAATCGTCGCCGCAAGGCAAGTCCTCGTCCTACCCAAGCTTTCATCTGCAGTGACGTACAGTAATTTCTCTTTCTCACCACTCACATGCTCGTTCACCTACTTCAGCCCTTTCCTGCCTTCCAGCATAGATATTAGATTTCCCCTCCCCGAAGGAATTCAGCTCATTTCCGTCCATTAGGCTACCTATTTGGCTATTGTTTTGAGCAGGTACATCTTACGATCCATTTGTATGCTCTCCTATCCGGCGTTTGTTTACCTTTCAGGCCTTCGGTAACTTTCTCCTTAGCACAAAGCGGACCACCGGCAAAATGAGAAGGGCCCCTCCGTATATTTAAATCTGAGGAATGTGACATGGAAGGCCGTCTGGTTTGATCGTGTTTCTGCTTCTGTCAGTTTACGAGTTTCTTTTTAGGCCTTGACATTGAAAGGACTGACTACAGTCAACAAATAGAGATGTTGACTGTATTTGACAAGCTTAATTTTTGCGGGTTTTCACAGTTCCAGACAGGGGTCTAAATAGATCCAAGATGTGCATGAAAGCATTCATTTGGGTATTTTATTGACGCTTGTGAACCATTCTTTAGTATTAGTTGATGACCCGTCTGATAGATAGCCTGCGGTTTCTTTTCTTTCATATTGTTGAGGCTCTTCTCCAATCCACAGTCAAAGTCGTGCCTACAGACTGAAATCCTACCCCACCACTAATAATAACTGTCCCTCAATGTGTTTGAAGGAAACCACAAACTTTCGGTTGCCATCAGTAAGATCCTGGCATAATTTTGGCTACATGCACCATTCATCTTTTCAGAAATGGAGGAGCTCTTTTAATTTGATTGACTCGTTTTTAAGCACACGCTTTAAGTCTCCAGTATGATTGAGGTTTTGGCAATTACAGCAGGTCGATGTTAATCTGCTGTATCTGTTCTAAAACCAGCATTGACGTATGATTAGGATCTTTGCCCACATTGCAACCGTCTTGCCGTTGAGTTGAGTTAAAGGTAGTTGATTTTATTTCTTTAAAAAAAAGGTCTGTTTAATTGTTTTCTCTCCAGCAATTGTGACACATTTCAAACTAATCTCTTTTCCAGCGATTTAGTTCGGTAGAGAGAGCAGAGCTAGCATGGTGCACTCTGCTGTTGACCCTGTGTTGTTTCGCTGCACCCTCGCCGGTCGGGAGTCATTTGTTGTTACTCGAGCCCTAACCCCATGTCAAGGAGTGTTTTGGCACCTGCAGCAAGTGATCCTTCATTGCCTGATTAGCTCCAGTTAGAAGACGCAGCATGCCTTCACTTCACAGCGCGTGCACACACACACACACGCACACACGCACACGCGCACACACACAAAACACACCCTCGAAGACAGCAAGCGCACACTTCCTAACTGGATGCAGTCATAGATTCATTCACACTCGTTCTCTTTTCTCACACACGCAGCAGAGCCTACAGGGAAAAGCCCATCTCTCGTCACCACGCTCATGTAGCCTAATTACCGGCCCGCTGACGAACAGTAATTGCCCGTGCTGCCATGCCACCACGAGGTTTAACCAAAGTGACAAAGTCATTAGTCTCACACTTGAGGCCACCCGTAAAGAGCTTTAGAGCTTTTCCTCTTTGTACCTCCTCCCCAGGCACCCATCATCTTTTTTTATTTATTTTTTTATTTTTTCCCCAAATCTCGTCTCGCATATGATGTTTATTTATCCTTTGTGTTTCTGTTCACAGTTTGATGCTGACAACATGTATATGAATGACAGCAACCAAGAGTTTCGGTCGCCAAATCAGGTAAGACAGCCCACGTGTTTCACACTTACTGATTTTACTTTAGATTTTATTGGGATTTAACACTAAAGGACAGATATTAGAAAAAATATGATAAATGTTTTTCCAATTTTGATTTTCCTTTGTTCTGATTCAGCAAAATCCAAATGTCTTCGAAGGTCGCCTGTGTGTAATTTATTTTCAGTATAAATGTGTTCTTTGAAGGCCTCAGGGATATTTTGGAGAACATTACAGAATAAACAGTAACATGAAGATCAAGGAACAGACAAAGTTGCTTTTTAATTTCAAACCTTAAGCATCTCACAGAGCACTGGTCATCCAGCACGCCTGTCCACCTAAACTGACAGGGAAGCATCCTCCACAAAATATTCACATTTTGATTATTTTTATCCAAAGCACATTTTCCTAAACATAAAATAATTTATCCAAATGGACCTGTCATTACCGGTGACAGGTCCCACCAAAGTCACAGTGCAAATGTTGACCATTCTGAGATTATTCAGGCCCTGGCACTGTTTCAGTCCCATGGTCAGTGATTTAGACACAGCCACCGCTCTGAGTGCTCCCAGCTGGTAGATGGGAACACATGGCAGGACATATGGCAGAATTTGGACCTCAAAGATTTGTTGATCCAGCGGCTCGGCCTTCTTGTTCCGACAAAGCACGACAAAGGTGGGGCCGTCGTGTCAATTAGCGCCTTGCCAAATAACTCAAAGCGGCAGCGGACGAAGCCCCCAGGGCCAAGGACAGCGCGACCCGCGCACGCAGCGACTATCTGTTTCTCACAAACACACAATTACAGTAATAGGAAGTGACATAATCTGAGAGACAAAGAGCATTTTTACTCTCGGTGATGGATTCTCTCACCATGACGCTTAATGCGGCTGTCCATGGTCATAAGTTGCAATTCTGTCATAAATCACTGAGTTCGTCGACACTGAAACAAACACGTTCTCTGACTTTCTCTCTGTGTGCGTTGCGATTTTGAGATAAACATCTCGGTCATTGCAACTGTACCCTGTATCAAAGCCAGGGCAATATGTAAGAATTAAAAACGCAGCAGCATGGACTCATACCAAAAGCTAATAGGTTTTTCTGACCATGGCTCACCTCTACACCCATTGCTTTTGCGGAAGACTGAGTGCTGCAATAAATGCGGAGACAAGATTTATTAAAAAACTTCCTGCGATCAGCTCTTTGAACAATCTCACTCGAGAAGCCCTCCACCCTTCTTTTTCCTCCTTTTTTCTTTAAATTTGTGTTACTAGCCCATTAAAAGGAATTTAATTACAACCGTAACTCGGAAAGTGCTTTCAAACAAGCCTTTGAAGACGTTGGGAGCAGCCAAAATGTCCTCACTGTACAAAAATGTGCTTATTCACATGATGTAAAATTTAAGTTAGACCCTGCAAAAAACAGACGAACAAAAAGCACATGGATGTGGGCCTCACCGCAAACACATAAACACTCATAAACCTCCACCAACTAAGACACACACACATACACACACGCACAATCAAAAAGAGAGTTCAATAAACACACACATGTGCTTTCATCCTATAGGATTGTATATTTCTTTGATGTTGGGATTGCGGGACTTTAACGATGGGTCGAGTGGGGAGCTCTAGCAGCTTATTGTCTGCTTACAGCTCACATCACAAGACCATAAAGTCAGTTGTTGTTTGCCACATTTCCTCGTCTGCCCCAATTATGTCACCGCTCGCGCATACGTGTGCGTGCTAATTGGGATAAATGTCCAGCTTTGTAGTTCTGCTGGCGCTGCGGTCATGCGTCAATCACCAGCGCCCACTCCAGGTTTGCAGTGTTGCGTCAACAAATACCTTCTTAGTGGATAAGGCAATTTGGGCTTTTCAAAACATGTCAGCTGCAGTTGATGCTCTGTCAGCGCTGTCAAATAGGAGCTTACACACAAAACCTGGGAAACACAGAGTTCATTGTTGGGCGTCTCCATCCTTCAACAGAGCGCCTTTAATTTCAAATTTTATAGCAGGATAGAGTCGCACCCTCATCGGTGTAATACTAATAATATTTTTAAAATTTTGCAGAAACATTTTCCAGCCCGAATTAGTTGATTTTTCTCCTCTTTCTGACTATCTTAATGTGCTACAATGCTCAGCTTCTGAGAAAATAAACAGAAGTAAAAGGCTCACAAGGGGGGAACCCTAAACATCGCTCTGCCCAGCGACTCTCTCCGGCTCATTCTGGGGCATCCCAAGGCTTTCAGCAGCAAAAACAGATAGTCACTTCACTGAGTGTCCTCCCGATGGGACCTCAAAGGGAAGGCATCAGGAAAGGCGTCCAAACTTAGCTGACCTGGTTTTGATCTGAAAAACCTGTGGTTCTACTCGGAGCTCACTCGCATGTGTTAGAACATAGATAAACCAGACATTTCACACCTTTTTCTTTGCGGTTCAGCTGCTTCTTTACCATGATGCCAGTTCCCACGTTGCAGCAGATAAACTGCAATGGGTGACACTGGCAGGAGTTCATCCTGTCATCAGTGGGTTGCTGGGTCGAGAACCCGCTCTTACACTTTGTCCAACCACACTTTCCACTTAACGCGTAGAGCAAAAAATAAAGTCTCATTCCAAAACCTAGTGACTTGGTTGAAAAACATTTCGAGAGCTTCTTTCTAACTACAAAACAGCATTTGGGCCAAGAATGATGGCGCTGGTCTTGCTTTGGTCATTTACAGGGAAGATGCCACACTGTGCAACACCCAGTTCTCTCCTCCTTCCCAACACCCTGGAGTTAGTTTTCTCTTGCAAAGCTAACTTAGTTTGAAGTGTGACAAATAAATAACTTCACCTTTTTTTTCTTCCAAATTTAGAGCTATGGCTCTCGCCTGCCACTCCACAGCTGCAACACACTAGTTATCCCCCAGAATGATCCGAATGGTTGAACAAGCGATGTGTTCAAACACAGTTCATGCATATAATATGTGCGTTTTCTCTATTATGCTTCATATATAATGTTAGCATTTGCTGTGATATAATTCAGTTGTTTTTGATTGCATGTATTAAATGTTCAGTGGTTTGTTATGGAGATCCAGGATCCTCTAATCTAGTCTCCCCTCCCCATGTTTTTTTTTTTTCTGCATGACTTTTTTTTTTCTTACACTGTGGTAACAAAAAAAAAAAAAAAACTTTATTCTTTAGCTCATAGGGCAATGCTCACAATTACTGTGCTGCTGCACAGGTCAAGCATATTTTTGAACGAAAGTGGCCATATGCTTTATCGCATATTTTAACAGTGTGGTCAGATACCGAGCCGAGGCCGTACATGATGTGTGCCTGTGAAAACGGTGCATGCAGCCAGAACAGAGACTCCTTTGTTTGCATGTCTGGGGTCTTCTACAGCAAATGCAATGAGGTAGCAGTCTGACACAGCCAGAAGATTACATTACACATAACATCTCTGGGCTTTTAAAAAAGAGCAAACCGCTAATCAGAAACAGCCTTAAAGGGGCTGTTCGCTGTATGCTTGAATGCAGCCCATCCATTCAAACAAGATGGGCTTTTTTTTCTTTTCTCCTTGCTTAAAATATTGCATGTTTTCTTTAGAAAACATCCATGCGAGCTGCGCATATGGAGCTGTGGGGCAGTGTGATGATGCTAATGTTGTTACATTTTGTTCATCTGTTAAGAGTTTCAAAATATAAGCAAATGTGTGGGATTTTTCTTTGACCAGCTTTGTTTGTATCGCCCACTCACAAAGCTACGAAGGGACAGTTTGTTGAAATAAAGATTATTAAATGCCTCATTTATCCCGATGGAATGGAAATAAGCACTACAGAATTGCAAATCTCTCTGACGGACTAGCTGCAGATTTGATTAGATTAATGGCGGGGGAGTGGGGGGGGTTATCGTTACCTCGAAATCACTTTTTAATCGGAATATACTTCCTTCTCAATCTAGATCAGCTAAAAAAGGATAAAAAAAAATACGCGCCAGGCTCATCATTCTTTACAGAATGCGAAACGTAAACACTTTCCTGATTGGAATTTGCGAACATTTATTCAGACTCAATAAGAAAGTGAAGAAACTGGCAGTGTGCTCATTATCAACCCGTCGCAGGGATAAATGTGAAATAAGGCAGACCGCCGTTTATATTTCTGCAGCGCGGTTATAGCTCCGTGAGAATGATTGGTGTTCCTCCAACCACGCCAACACAAATTCTAATTTTGTTTAATAGGCAATGAGTGCCCTTCATTGGCTTTCATATCAGGCTTGATTAGTTTGAGTGGTTGAGCAGACTTGTTCCTCGATGTATATTTCTGGATTTTTTTTTTTTTGGCTGGCCTCTCCTTTCGCTCCGCAGTGTAATTAGTCCTCATGGACTCATGTGTCTTCATAGGTAAGCAACAGGCTTAGACAAGGAGAGAATATTTGGATTAAATGAAGCAACTTAGTGGTGGATGTTTAGGTAATAAGACAGACCACTAGATGTGCTAAAATGTGTCATTTTCTTGTTGCTCTTTGCAGGGTTTTGCAATTGTTCAACTTTGTCACATTCTATTTTGTGTCACAATTGTATTCATGTCTTGTCTTTGGGTCATTTTAACGTGAGAATATCTTTTACTCTGACTGTATTTTGTTGTCCTGCTTAAAGATGAAACTTCTGCAGCCTATAACAGATCTCCTTTCAGAACCCCCCCCCCTCCCCTTTATTCACCTGCTCTGCTCAGCTTCCCTAGACCTGTTTTCCCCTATAGATAGTAGACCAGAAACTGTGTTTTAGTCTCATTTGACCAGACCGCTCTGTTCTGTATGCTTGCCGTCTCCCCTACATGACTTCTTGTGGCTTTTTGTCAACAGCTTGTTTCGTTAATTTTTTTTTTTTTTGTCTAGGCCAGATTTGTAAAGTGCAGAACTAGCTTTCATGCCAACAGATTTCATCTCCTGAGTTTTGGACGTCTGCAGCTCCTCAAGCGCTCGTCATGCTTTACGCCCTCATTTCCAGGTGTATCAATTTAAAGTTAGTTTTGATAGTTTTACAGTTGTACTGTGTTTTGAGTTTTGACTGATGGATTGAACAGTTCTCTGAGAGAAATCCAAAGCTCGTGTTATTGGTTTCATGTCTGACTTCTGAAAGCAACCAGCTGCTCATTTTTCAGATTTTCTTGAGGAGTTTTTGAAATCTCATTTTTGTTCTATTTTACTCCACTTCGTTTAGTCTATCACAATAAACCGAGGTTTGTTTGTANCCAGAAACTGTGTTTTAGTCTCATTTGACCAGACCGCTCTGTTCTGTATGCTTGCTGTCTCCCCTACATGACTTCTTGTGGCTTTTTGTCAACAGCTTGTTTCGTTAATTTTTTTTTTTTTTTTTTTTTTGACAAAGCAACATAAATTTTGAGGGGCTCATTAAAGGTGTTTTGACTTGATCGAAATTGGAAGCAGACTTGCAGTATCTTCTTAGCATTTCTTCCTCACAGATTTTTCCGAGGGAACATTTTGACATTTAAATCTACTTTCCTTTCTCCCACAGGGGTTGTTTTTAGAGATGCTTGTTTATACACAAGTCATCCCTTGAAGGAAGTCTTCAAGTAACCATAGACTAGCACAAAGCAAGCTATTTAAAAAAAAACAAAAAAAAACACTATTATTTCATTGCTTCTTCCACTTAAAACTTTTCATCTTTAAGCACGCTCTGTTTGTGCTGTTACTGGTTAATTAACCAAGCAGGTAGTTATTGTATAAACTCAAGATCATTTATTTGTCTCAAATTGACTATAAACTGGTTAACTGTGTGTTCATTCCTCTGTGATTTGTTTATTCTTTTTGTTTCTCTGAGTCGGATTTAAATCCCACAAAATAAAAGATGGATTTTTCTTTTTAAAATAAGTAGAAACAGTAAGAAAGTTTAACAAAACGTTTACATTTAGTACTTTTAATAGACTTCAGAATGCAGCCTGATTCATATCAGATTGGCACTAGAATAAAAACATAATGGAATAGTTTCAATTTAAACCATAGAATTTGACAACTTAGTGCCTTAATAACTAAATAAAGCAAAGTGGTTGTGTTTTATCTTGATTATTGAGTTGTTGTTTCAAAAACATACAAAAAAAGTGATACTCTTAGTAATAATTAAAGTCTTAAGTTTTAGCAGAATTTTCATTATTTCGGAATGTGGGATGCTTTAAAGCTTAAAGCATCAAGAATCACATAGAAAGTATAGCATATTGAACTAAATGTAGTTTAAAATGGGAATTTAACTACCTTAACTTTGACTTGAATCAAAGTAAACTTGAAGCAAGGTTTTTTAGATTTAATTCCTTACTCTGTATCGCACAGACAAAAGGTCGAGTGAAATGCGACACGGTCAACACGACAAAAACTGAAAGTTAAAACATTTTTCAGACATTCAGACACACTTTTGGTTCTCAGGACATTATGTGAGCCTGTATTTCTCCATTCACCTTCAGAAAGCATTTTTTTTTATGCTTTCCCATTCTTTATATCGAACTGTACTGTGTTAAAAATAGAAGAAGCAGCACATCCATTTTATATTAACTATTTCAAGCACATTTGGCAAGAAAGGGATCAGAAACTGAGGCTTTCAGGATAATTACAACACAAACTGACCAAAGTGTGATGGTGGCAAGACAATATCGCTCGAATAGATTAAAGAAATCTTCCTCTAAATACTGAAGAAGAAATCAGTGACCAAACCCAAAGGACAAGTCTTAACTTCAGGACATTTTAGAAGATTTTCTTAGTTTTCCTTGACATTCAGGACAACTCGTGTCTCACATATAGGTTGTTTTTCCATTGTCGGTATGTGCTTCTTAGTCGGTGAATGAAGTACAAAATGGACAGATGGCTCCTTCAGTCACCTGCCAGTTACTCTTTTGATCCTCCCTTCTTCTTTCCACTATTGAAGGACAACTATCTCAGATGGCTCTGTCTAACAAACCATCTGGTATGTCACATTATGTAGCAGAAATATCTTGGCACTGAACCTCATTTAAAATTACAGACAACCATTTATATGTTTTCGTAAAACTTTGAACTATTTCTTTTTAATTTATAGCTAAACAAGTTAGTCTACTTGTTCCCCTACAAAGAATCTTTAGCAGATTTGCTGCAAATGAAGAATATATATATATTTTTTCTCTTTCAGGCAACATTAAACATGAGACAGGTGTTATTTGTCCTGTAGGACCATCCCACATTCACTCTTCTTTTTCCCTACTTTCATCATTTTCTATATCTCTCTCTCTGAGTCAGAAACACCTCAGTTCACCTCGGCACCCAGTGTAGGCGATGCTGATGTGAAAAAGCACCATTACTTAATAGTGAGTCACAGTGCACCATTATACCCCCACCAGCACAACTGCAGCATTCTCCTAACTACCCAACACTGGCTCTCCCCTCCAAACCTCTCCATACCTCAGTAAAAATCTTCTCTATGCTTGCGTTCTTGTGCTGCAAGAAAAAAATAAAATAAATCCTAGCGGAATGTTTGAGAAAATGGAAGAAAAGAAAAATTGAGGGTATGAAAACGCCAACACACATCTGATTGCTTCTTTGAGGCTCCACAGACCCGTCGGCAAGGTCGTCAGAATGAAGAGGAGATGCAACATATTCGTTGTGTTTGACTTTTTTTTTTTTTTTTTAAAGAATGTGTGCAAACTCAGTATCATAAAATCAGGCTGAACATTTTTTATTTATTTTTTTTTCCCCCAGCTCTTAAACCAGCAGTGGTGCATCGATATGTGAAAACTGAGCTGGAAGAACATCAAAGGAACACATGAGCAACATGAACACCAATACTAAAGGGTGGGAGGGGGGAGTATTGTGAGTTGTAGTCAGAACCAGTGGTAGACCGTTTTTTTTTAGGTCAGTCCATGTCAGCCAATAAGTCCAATTATCATGGGTCTCTGAAGTGCAACAAGCGGTGAACTCCAGCGTGCATTTGTAGAGCTGCTGAAATAAATACTGCGCTCAGAGAGGGAAGATTTTGTAGAAATTATGTAGACATTCACTCCAAACTGAATGTGATTAGGTAGCACAGAAGACAGCGTGGTAATCTGTGATTACATAAGAGGTCAACACTTCCCTTGTTCTTTAAGTCTGAGCACACTCATAGTCTGCCTCGCAAAAATGTTGATACTACATTTTCAAATTTTGTCACAAACTCCAAATTCCTCTATTGGGATTTTATTTTGTGACATTTAATGGAAGAAAAATGCTAAATGTTTTGTGTGTTTACTCGCATTTCTGCATTCAAATATATTTATATAGAAAAAAGGGTGAAAAGTCAGCTCTTTGTCATCAATACCTCGTAGAATCAGGATTTGCTGCAATTGCGGTGGCAAGTGTTTTGAAGCGTTTTGTTTCACATCTACAGTCGTCTTTTCCCAATCTTTGTTTTTTTGTTTTTTTTTTCAAAATTTCTCCCGCTCAGTCAGATCGGACGAGGTTCTGCGGGTTCTCCCCGGGTTCTTCCTCAAATACAGAACGGCACCGCCTCCCAAAAACCAGCAGCAGAAATGCGTTCAGTGATTCATGCACTTTTAGAACTTGAAACCTTGGCTCTATTTTGGTCCTGGTCTTTCTCTCCCTCTCTCCCTCTCTCTGTGTGTACATGCAGCACGATGCGCCGAGGGATTTAGTGGGACTAAGTAGTTTGATATTTCTATTGGTTTTTTTGCATATATTTTCTCTCGCTCTTTCCCTCTCTCCCAGTGATCTTTCTCATCATGTGGAGACCAAGGTCATGCCTGATTGAAATATAATAGAAGTGCAGACATCTGGCCTAATACTGTGGGAAGTTAAATCTATTTTAATGGCCCCTGCCGCAGTGGATTCTCTCTGATGCACTCTTGCGCTTCACTGACAGTAAATCACAATGTTCTCTTATTGCCCTGACTGGAATGAGGGCATAGAGAAAGAACAATGAGGGATCCACATCATTTGTTTTCACCCCCCCCCCCCCCCTCTTTCCCTCACTGCTCCGCCTCCCATCAGCCCCCACTCCTCTCCGTTTGCGACTCATAAAGCAAGGAGCTTAAAGAGAGTGACATCATGAAAATAAAAATAAAGGGGATTATAGGCAAGCTATTGTGCCATATGTGATTACCAGGGCTTCCATGTTCCCTCGGGGGTGGATGGGTGACTATGAGACAACATGTTTTCTTTATTCATTCAATTCTCACTAATGAGAATAAAAGAATAAGAAATAAGACTAAGAGCACAGTGTTACACCCTTTGCTTGGAAAAAAAGAAAGAAAAAGAAATTAAGTACTGGACCAGAACTGAAGAATCTTCTATTTTCTCCAATGTAAAAGATTTGAGAGTTATATTTTTTTTAAAACTCCTTATCTTTAATCTATAACTGAGTTAAACCGCACTGACATAAACCTGGCCCCCTTTCACGCCTTTTCAAAGCACTTCCTTTGCAGCCGTGCTTTTAGAGTTCACGTCCAATCCAGCGCAGGTCCACCCACATCTGCAATGGAGAGTCAGGTCCTTTTTACCCGCCTAAATGAGATCTATTCTGATGTGACATTTGAGAGAATTACCAGCGCATGGGGGAGCAGGGAATAGGTTAGCTCATTCCTCTTCTATTGGCCAAAGCCCGGCACAGTCTACCTGTCCTTTACTGATGGACGTTACCTATGACCCTGGCTTGCTATTGGACGTGCTGAAATGCCCCCACCCCTCTGCACACACTTCACTTATCCCAGTTCTGTCTTTCTGTCAGCCGGCCTCGTCCGTTCTGCCGTTTCGTTCTCCCTCTATTGTGCCAAACCGTCGGCCTTTCTTGATACATCATCCAAATCGAATTCCCTGTCATTTCGAAGCCAGGTCAGGTAGCCTCTGTGGAACCAGCAGCTCATCGCTGTAATGGTCAGTTGTTTGGCGCGCCTCGGCTGAGGCACCTATTGATGATGGGTTTGATTTCTGCCCTTTCTCTCCCCCGCGAGGCTTCTCTTTGAAGGTGAATTTTGAAATTCTCCATGAGATGCTTAAAAGAGTTACAGTCACCATCCATCCGTCTATCCGGAGCGAGCAGAGTGGACACGAAAACCTTTATGTATGCATGACCAGCTGTTGTTTGTTGCTCTGTCGTTTTTTTTTCTTCTTTTTTTTTAAAAAGAAGCATATGGCAGAATGACTTTCTATAGGACACTGTCAACTCATTCAAAGTTATAGATTTTCTTGAAACAATGGAGGTAGATCGGAGATTTTAGAAAGAGGAGATTGTGTGCATCATTTTTTATCTTCCTAATTCGTCGTCAGACACATCATTGTTCCCTGATGAGCTGTCTGCTGCTAAACACCTGATGGGCCTCAAATGGCTCCACTGGAAAGCTAATTGTTTCATCTCATTTGCTCAGTCATTAATAACATGAAACACAGAAAGATGTTAAGCTAATATGTTTTTCTACAGAATGGTAGCCTAAATAGACAACTGTTCTATATTTTGTTGCACAGACTTTTAGTTACAAATTCACTTGCCAATGGGGCAAATGAAGATCTTTGTTTAATGCTTCATCACAGAATAACTCAGCGGTTCTCTGTGTGTGTGGATCTGGATAAAGCTTGTGACTGATTTTGTGCAGTGTTGCTATTGGCATGCTTTGTGTAGGGGTACCTGGACTTTGTGCAAACAAAACAAGAGTTGTGTCAACGCCCTCGACACAAAGTCAAGCTCCTTCCCAGAGCAAATTGAGCTCCTCTTGTCACCAAAGAACATGATGAAGACACAGTGTCTTGTTTGGGTTACGTTGGAGTGTCGTCTTTGTTTTTTGCACATCATGTGGTTCTGTTGGTGTCGTCAGGTCATGGTCTTCAACAAGCATTCAGCAACTCAGGGTTCAGCGTTTGCTCAAGTGAGGCTAGATCGGGTGGGGAGATGGACAGACAAACGCGAAGACGTCTACGCACGAACCACAAAGAGTAGAATCAGAATTGACGTGAGAAACAATGCATTTCCCTGAATAGTTGGATGAGTGGATGGGTGGAGAGACAGATGTGTTTAGGGTGTTTCCTTAAAACACGTCCTGAGATGTGACTCAAATTTACTTAGTCGTTGTGAGTTAACCTGTCAGCAGCTAAACCCACGACATACTCACCTGGGTTTTGTCAAATAATTTCCATTTCATTTCATTTCATTTCATTTCCATTCATTGCTTTAAATGCATATATAAGGTTCTAAACTTGAGAAAAGCAGTAGAAAATTCTCTTACAATTTTGGTTTCATTATTTCGACATTTTTCAAATAAAAGTATATTTTATTGACTTAAAAAAAAGAAGGGGTTTCATTCTGAGTTGCTGGTAGATTGTTAAACAAAAAGGTTATGTGTCTTGGTAAACAACTGGTTTCCTCTGTGCATGACATTAATTGTATTGGCTTTAACAGAACATAGGATTGAGATCCTGAGTTGGCAAACGCCTAATATTAAAACCCAGAACAAAACACCTTGTTTTGGACGTCACAATCCCAATGAATTAATCAGTGAGCCAAATAAATAAATAAATGGTCTCTCTTCTCAAATTGTGTGTTGAAATGGCTTTTGTCTCGCCTGTCCTCCTGTAGCAATTGAACTCCAAACAAGAAAATTAGATACAGATTGACAGACACGTTGAGTGGAATCTGTTGCTGCTAGAAGAGCGCTCAGATGGACGACATGGAGGAAAAGGTCTGAGGACACGTTCTGCGAACAGAACAGCTATTTGCATTGTGGGATGGTAAAAATAATTTTCGCATGCTGCTGCGTCTGAAAGTTAGGTCATATGCGGTCACAGTAAAAGCCGTGAGGCCTGCGTTTCAATAAAAGCAACCCGTGTTCATGTCGGGTTACACAATTTTCAAGCTCAAGTGCAAGTATAGATCTAAATACAGAAACAAACCTTATTCGCCTGCAGTCTGAGAGGGGTCTGAAGTATGTTGATGCTCAAAATTAACCCCAGCAAGTGTTTGAGGTTGTGCTGTGAAGAGTCTTTGTAGAGGTCATGGTGGTGGATCAGCTTCAGTCACAGTAGCTTTAGTTGGAACTGGATGAAAAAGGTTTTTACTTTGCACAATGTTCGGCTTCTCCCCTCTGCAAATATGGGTTGCAGTTCGCCCTGGTGTTTTTTTTTTGTTTGTTTGTTTGTTTGTTTTGTTGTTTGTGTGTGTGTTTGTTGTGTTTTTTGTTTTTTAAATTTTTTCATTGTTACTTTTAAGGCATCCTCAGTTTTTACACTGGTGAATATCATAGAATTGACTGTTTATCCTCTGTGTTTGATGAATTTCACCTTGAATGAAGGTTGGTTCTTCTAAAGCAGTGAAAACTCATGCAATTCCAGCCTTTACTTTCATTGCAGACATTTTTTTTTAAATATTTCTAAATACTTACTTAATACTTAAGTAGTACATGAGAAGCGGGGTTTCTTTGTTGTCCACCTAATTTAAAGATTAGGTATCAGTGTTTTCTTTTCTTTTTGTAGAAACAAGGATCACTTGAAATACGATGACATGCCTCAGATCAACATCTTTAAACCAGCTATAAGAACACGTTGTTTTGATCTTCAGTCAAGGCTCGGCCCTGTTAGGTTAATGTCAAAGAAAGAAATTTAGAGAAGTCTGCAGAGTCCTCGAAGGTCCTTGTGCACGAAAAATGACAGATTTGCTTAAGTTTCACCTCAACGGAGGGGGGGTTGAAGGTCACGGCGAGGGAAGGCTGAATCAACATTTGGTGTTTCTTTTTGACCCGCTTTCTTTTATCTCCTCTTTTCCATGTCCTGGAAGACAGTATATTTATGAATTATTTATCCATGTTGGAAAATGTTAAACTTGTGATGTCCTTGTCCTGCGTCTTATCTCCAAGGGCATCATAAAAAGCTGCAAAGGGGGGAAAAAAATACATGAAAGTAACAGACGGTATGGTCATAAAATAGCCTCCCACAGCATTTAATTCCTACTACATGCAAATGTAGTCGGAGAAAAGACCTCTCTCTCTCTCTCTCTCTCCCTCTCTCTCTCTCTCTCTCTGTGTGATGTGTTTAACTCTCGTTGCACGTCTTCTCTATCAACTTCATCATTTCAGTAGAGATGTGGAGATAAAAGTGATGTAAACATACCTGTTTAAGCAGATTTGAGACACACTTAAACATGAGGTAAAATCCCATAGATGTAAATGTATGCACATAAATAGCAGACAAACTTGCTTTAATCTTCTACATCATTAGCACTCTTCAGGTACTTTATTCGTTTTGGTAGCTACAGTGTTTTTGATGGAGTGCATGGAGGTAATAAAAATTGTCTCAGACAACCATAAGACGTCCACAACTTGTGTAAAATTGTGTTTAGTTGTGCAGTATTTCATGCTGCTCTCTATATCCGTTGAGGACGATTTTGGTCCAACGAAGAAATTATGACCGCCAAAAAAGCCAAAAGTAGCCACACAACACTTTAAGCGCTTTTTTATTTTTAATAAAATTTCCATGAGTCTCTTTGAAAGTACTGATGTGATGAGGGGGCCAGAGCTCAGCCCACTCCTGTGACACCCCTGCCTTACCAAGTGAGGTTTTCACAGCCCTGCATCAACTGATTTCTATAGCGGCAAGCCATTCTTTGTGGGTCAGTGGAGTGATGTAATTATGGCGTGTAGTTCACCTGACCAGCCAGCTCACGACGCACAAGTGTAAAAACTATTCGGAAATCCAATAAGATTGCTGCCTTATTATTTTGAAAAAAATTTTAAAAATGGGTCCTGGGAGACTTACAGCATGGATTTTATGTGCAGTGAAGATATCAATGCTGTGCAACAACCACCATATGCAGAATATAGATCAAAAACTGAGGCTAATATTCATACACTCACACCAAATAATGACAGATAATATTAATAAATGGAAATAGTTTAGACAAAACATTGGGAATTGGTCCTAAAATATCTGTGTCAACTTTGGCCTGCTTGTTACCATTACAATTAATGCATTCTGCTCTATTTAGTTTACTTTAAAGTTGGACATTTATTCTGATAATCTCACACCCAAATTAACAGCGCTCTTGTTTTAATTTAAGTATTCATTAAGAAAAGCCTCTTGGGCATTTCAGCGGTAGTGAATATCTCCACATCAGAATTCAGTGGGCCGAAAAAAAAAATGTTCTTTTCACAAATGAAATTCGATGGTAGTTATCCTCAATCGGTCAAATCCACATGTATGATCTCTGATTTATATAGCAAAGTGTCATAGTGACAAGATTATGAGCACTTCTGTCTGCTTAAATATGCAGGTGTTGCTGGCCACACACACCTATAACTAATCTTTGAACGATCTGACCTGCTGGATGACCAGTGAATGCAGGATGCTAAACTGTTTAATACATTGAAGCATATCGGCATGTCGTTTTTGTTAACAATAACAACCGACAACAGCAACAAATACATCCTAAATGTCAAAGAAATGCACAAATCTCTTATAATGGGACAAAAAGAAAAACAAAATGTTGCAGACAATATTTCCAAACTAGCTCTGAGCAATAACAGTTATGGGAAGAGAAAATAGCACATCACCCCGTGATAGTAAACATACTCCTCTTTTATTATGATGATTATTTTCTCCCTAATGATAGTGCACATTATGAGACTTTTCATCCTGTCTTCAAGCACCGGTTCTACTGGTGAGCACATTGCAGCTAGGGCTTTTTTTTTTTTTTTTCTTTTGCGGCGTTTCTTGCCATTTGTTTGCTAAAAGTATTTGTTTTCAAGATGAATTGCTGCGCTGGCAGGCGAGATGACAGCCTACATGAAGATGATATTGAATTGATTTCTGAAATGTTGCAGAACGGACTAGTTGATGTGTACCACGAGACATGAATAATAAAAATTCTATTAAAAAGCTCTTGAATGGCTGACACTGGAATATTATTTGTGATGATTAATTTTCTTCAGTCATTATAAAAGGGAGTTGGCATCAGATTGCCTCTGACAAAATTGCTTTTCACTCCCTGGTGAATACCCTCAGTGTGCTTTTTGAGAGCCTGAAACCATATTTCTCTGTGCAACATTATGTCAAGATAGGCCCTGGAAAAGACACTGCTCGTGTATCACCTTATTAGCACCATAAAATGTTCTCCTGCTTCAACAGCTGGATACTCTGAATTTATTCCATAATGAGAAGTGGGAGATTTGTACAGTCCAGGTTTTCTGTTTATATAAACAAAATTGCCACAGTAATTATGGGATTATAAAATAACAACTAAGTGACTCTCTGTGGTGTGTTTTTCCACGTAATGAATTTGATTCACTGTTTATTTTTTTCTTTCTTTCTTTTTTTTTAAGGCGTGCAGGGCTGACAGTTTGTTGCTTCAAAGCTGTCAAGATTTCTGAAGCAAATTATTCCGTATAGCAGCTGTTGTTGTCTAACTAATTAATTTGCTCCGTACGATTGTACCGAACGAATTCTTTACACTTTTCCAAGTGCGACAATTTGCATTTCTAATTATTTTTTATTTGCAGCACGAAACACTCCTAACTAAACTGCTGCAGTTCTGTGTCTGCAAAGGCTGCAAACTGGAGTGTAAACAACACAAGTAAACAGGTGCATTCAGAAGCTAATTAGAGAGTTTTCTTATTTTAGTCTGGAACTCGTTTGGTAAGATGTTTCACAAAAGTTAGTTTTTTTTTTATTAACTTTGTTTATTCCTTGGAGATGAAAGAACACAAACAATCTTCCTTATGTTTTCCACATGTGACACTTTAAATAAAGAAGAAACGCATTTTAAAATATAATCCGGTTTTAATTTGTATCCGACGCAGTTCTCTACGTTCTGTTTTGTCAGCAATTATGAAACTACGGCTGAGCAAATTGGAGACATTGCGACCAATTTCCAATTCAGATTTCAGCCAAATGTAATTTCTCTTTAAGCCCTGTGAACAGCAGCAACACGCACTTCTCATTTCTGGGTGAATTGAAAATTCTACTATGAGTAGAATATTTCAGAAAGCCATGATTTTTCAATGAAATAGCCTGAAATCTCTCGTACCGTTCAGAGACGGAGCGCTACAGCTCTCTGTGTCACTGAAAATCCATTGAGTACAGTAAATTTCTCCACTTAATGTAACCGTGTTCAAATAAATCACATTATATTTAATTTATTCCTTATCAAAATAGGCTGCAGCTCACACTTTTGTTGCAAAGACAAAATGTAGCGGCGCCCCATATCACAGGATAATAAATGGTCTCCGACAAAACATCTTTAAAACAAAAAGGGAAAAAAACAGACTTTCTTTTATGTGCAGATTTTTAAGTTATTTATTCTTTCAGGAGCCTCTAGAAATATTTCTACGATTGGTCATTAATTTTTCTTAGCAGGCCCAGAAGTGATGTCAAACTGCATGTGTAAAACGGAGAGAAGCTGGTCTTACACAGCTCTGCAATAAAACAGGAATAATATTTCAAAACAAAGACCCCATCTCTCACTTAGAAACCATTTCCACACCAGCGTTTTTGTAGCTCTTGCATCAGAAATAGATTGAATTTTTCCGTTTTCAACCATCTGATCGGGTAATCACCCAATTCCGGGTTTTCAGCGCATCCCTGCGTAAAATAGTCTGTTTGAGTGATCAAATTATTTTCCTTCTGCTCCTGTTCATCTATATATTGTGCTCAAAAATGCCTTGGTTGCGAACCTGACAATAAAAGAACCGGTACGGGTTTCTCTGAGTTCACTCCCCGCTGTTTTATCTCGTTTCAGAGCTACTCCAGTCAGGGCAGAGGCAGCGGCGGCGGCGGTGGAGGAGGAGGAGGAGGGGGTGGAGGAGGAGGCACAGGGGACGAAGACTATGAGATTCCCCCCATCACGCCTCCAAACCACGTCGACCCTTCTCTACTTCACCTCACAGAGCACGAGTCGGGCTACCCCTTCCACTCTCTGCCTCACAACGGCTTGCTCAACACCTACTCCTATCCCGAGCTGCCTGCCCTCATGATGTCCAACATGCTGGGTCAGGACACTCACCTCCTCTCTGGGCCTATGCACTCGGTGAGTTGTGTTTTCTCCACCCCCCATGCCTCATTTTAGCTGTGGGCCTTTACGCGAGTCAAGAACTGTGCTTCAGTTTAGAATCAGACTTTACGATCAGGGCATTGGAAGTCAGCCAGCCAGTCGGAAACACTGGCATGTTCCGGAAAGTTTGGTCTGTTTGCAAGTCTTGAAGAGATTTAAACAGAAAATTACAAAATCTCCTGCGTTTTATTCGGCACTTGTAAACGACTGTACCAAAAAAAAAAAAAGTACCTGTCAGAGAGTCAAAGTGTTCAGTTGAAGGCCAAAGAAGAAGATTAGACAAACTCTGTAAACGGCACCCTGCTAATCACAGAGAGAGACCCGCTTCTTCCTTGGAACGCCGACCTTGACGGCGGAGCTTCTCTAATTCATACCCAGAAAAAAAAAAAATCTCCAGAAAAACAGGAGAAGCAGCACTCCGCTCTACATATTTCATCGGGATAGCTGGGTAGCGGGTTTCGAACCAAACATTCTTGATGAGAATGCGGGATATTCCACGTCAGCTACTTTTTCTTTTCAAAGAGATTCAGAGTGTATACTCGCCACCCGCCTCACCGCCAGCGCCGCCGCCGCCGACACCAGCCCTACCAGAGCAGCGACTATCTTTTATGTTAAACATGCCTCTGACCGAACATGTAAACACCTCTGGCGAACACGTTCAAAAGCTTTAATCATGGAATCGAACCGGATGAATTATAGATGGCCCCCGTGGTGAATTATTCAGCGTTATATACTTTCATCTGACATAAATATTACTTATTTCTCTCTCCCCTCCGTAATGAATATTTATGCTTTAATGTGAGCATCCCTGGCATTTATCCTCTGTTAATCAGATCTTATGTGATTTTCAGAATCAAACTGCATAAATTGTAAACTCTTCTTCTGTTCTCTCTCTCTCTCTTACTTCTTACTGTGGGTGGTGGTGAAGGATTAGGCCATTGACTACTGTATAAATTAAATCTGCAGGTCACGCGAGTATGTATATAGTGGGTTTTAAAATCAATGAAAGGTTAAATTGATTAAAAAAGCAATGCATGTGTAGATGCATCCACCATTGCAGCTTTAACCTCATGTCTGGGGTTATTGTTCTTCACCACACTTTTGAGCCTGGATCATTTTGTTAACCAGGATTTTATTTTATTTATTTTTTTTAAATAGCTTTACTTATTCTTCTATTAACTCTGACCAGCTTCCCTATCCCCGATGAAGATAGTCATCACCGCAGAATGATGCTGCCACCACCACAGGTGTCACAGTGAGGATGTGGTGTTCATGGTAGTTCAGTTTTTTTTTTTTTTTTTTTTTTTTTTCCATATTTAATGTTGTGATTGAAGCCAGAAAAGTTTCGGTCGATTTCTAATGGCATTTTTGTGACACACCGGATTTCATTTGGGGGTATCCAAGTAAAATAGGCTCAACACAAATACTTGTCGGTATTTTTGAAAAACAAACAAACAAATAAAAGAAGACCATGCATCCTTCTTCAGCTTCAATTTGGTCTTACGTAATTTCAGATAATGCCTAACAACGTGCCCCGTTTTGGTAAATAACTCTTTGAAGGCAAACACGGAGGGAGCAGCCGCTTCCTAAACAGCTTTTGTTTCACCTTTGCAATTATTTATTTCCAAATAGCCCTTCAGGGTAATGCTCCATTTTCTTATTTCACACCCCCTTTTCTCATAAATGAACCGTCATTGCCATAAATCACTGCACAAACAGAGACTTGCACACACTGAGAAAGGTCCAGAGATTTATGTAACACATTCATGTTTCCCACTTCCACATTTTAGTACTACTCTTGCAGAGGCTGGCTAATAATAGCTGCTATTAATATTTCCTGTTGCCTAGCAACCACGGCAAGTAATAGCTTACTCTGGAAAAATAGATGACCGATAAGGAAGAAGGAGGGGCTGCGGAGGGCGGTGGGGGGTTCGATTCATTTATTATCTCCCGGGACAAGAGGAGCTTATTTCTGAGGCTGAGGAATTGGAAACTGGGCTGTGTATTGAGAAATATTTTAAGGCAATTGGAGATGACGTTATTTTCATTTTGCTTCCATTAGGGATGTTTCATTTGATGTTTCCCCAGCAAAGTCAATTAACCTTAATTTCGTACTGATAAAGGCATAATAAGGAAGATTGAATTTATGTATGCTGCATGCTTAAAGAATAATGAGTGGGGGATGGAAATAGGCTCTCAATGAAACCGGAGGTCAGAAACGAAGCAGAAAAAAAGCCCCTCTCCTCTCTTGGTATTGACTAAAGCGTACAATAACCTCAGAAAATTGGAGGAGATAGCTGGAAAACCTGAGCCCTAATCATTCAGCAGATTTCTTTTTCTGATGCAAAAAAAAAAAAAGAAAAAAAAAGAAGACTGAAAATAAAGCAGCGTTACCTTAAGGATACACGTCTTTTCAATAGCAGCTATCCTTCAGCACACATTTAAAAGCCTCCTACAAGTACAAGCTCAGCTGGAGCAACAGATACGCTTCATCTCATGGGATGTTGTTGCTGGTTTTTGTACAACATTTAGCCTGAGGCTAAAGCTCTGTAAACTTCACCCTGCTTTGGGATTCTCTTTTTCAGCATGCATCGATCCCACAGCAAACAGAGTTAAATCATTACAGGATTGAGAGCAGTGGATTGACTATCATGCTGCACGGACATATATATATATATTTGTGTGTGTATGCATGCGTGTGTGTGTGTGTTTGCCGTTGTAGCTTTTAATGTTTCTGCTGGCTTAGAAGTGACAAAATGACAAGATCTAGAGGAAGGAGATGTATGTTCTTTGGTGTTGTCAGTCAAATGTTCTGTTTTTTTTAATGAAATTTATGACTCCACAAAGAGGGAAAATATTGGCCTATTACAAATGCAACATGGAGAAACAGGTGCATCCCAATAAATTACAAAATTACTAGCAGAAGTTAATTTATTTCTGTGATAAAAATCAAAAAACAAATTATGTACAGATAGATATTTTAAGCATTTTTTTTCTGTTAACTCTGGCATTCGTTCACAGAGCGATATGTCCAAACTAATAAATAGTTGAGTGGAAGGAAAGCAAATAGAGGCCTCTTCTCAGATGAACGTAAATTTAGCAGTTTATGTGGAAATGAAGACTCCTGACAGGAGGAAGAGTGGAGCTGGTACAGAAAGATGCTTCAGGTCCAGTGTGAGGTTTCCACAGTAAGTGAGGATTTAGGAAGTCGATGCATCTGATGGTGCTGGTCTGTGCTTTATCAAGTCTAAAATTAGCACAGCAATTTATCAGGAAATGTTAGAGCACTTTATGCCTCCCTTTGCTGTGGAGCTGCATGGAGATGTTAAACCCCAAAGCCTCCATGCAACTCCGCACTGATGCAGCAATGCATGCAAAATGAGTTAAAGCTGGAAGCATAATCATTACAAAATGCCTGAAGTATGTCACCCCCTACTTATTAAATGCATCTATTTTTTTACCGTTTAAGTTTAATTGCAGAAATAGATTCACACTTCGATTAAGTCCTAATTACTTAAGAAGCACCTGTGTTTGTATGCGCGTTCATTTCTTTCCATGTGATCCTCTTTGCGTCGTTTTCTTTATAATTCTCGCTGCCAGTTTTGAGCTTTTCAACAGCTTCAAATTGCAGGAGTGCAGCAAGGTGGAGCCTCGGTGCTGGCATTTTAGATTATAGAGCTGTCTGTCAGAGACGCTTCTGCATTCTCCCAAATGCTGACCTGTTCTGTCAGCCTCTCTGAACCGAAGCAGAAAGAGCCAAGTCCTGTATGACTGGCTGCTGTGAAATGTAGCAGCCTGTTGTGCGAGTACTCGCTGCCAAGGGAGAATTCCCGTCTCGCCCGCAGCCTTCAGTGTTTCTGTCATCTTCGGTGCCGGGGTAAAAGGTGTCACCCAGGGGTCTCATGTTCAACAAGTCTCCCTGTCGTTCAGGTTCGCGCAGCGGTGCATGCGGAGGAGGAGCTTCCAGGGAAAAAAAAAAACAAAAAACGTAGAAATAAATATCAGAGAGCCCTCGCCAGTTGGCACTAATAAGATTTTGAGGAGCTGTTAGCCCAAATGTGGAACCGTGAGGAGTGCCAGTGTGTTAAATATTGAACCAGTGGACCAGCCCCTTCCTCGTTACGATCGTAATGAGGCTGGTTGGAGCTGGAAGGGGGAGAAAAACCCCTGCTGCCTAAAAAGCGGCTGTCAGTTTTTATAAGTATATGGTGTAAATTAACTCGGATGACTCCTGGTGGGGATTTTGTTTTGAAATATTTGGTTCTAAATGGATATTCTTGGCAGGGTGATGTCTGTCTGGCATCACCTTCCTAAGAGATTCTTAACATCCTGCTGTGTTTAAAAAATGCAATAACAATTTCAGCCAATTCTGGGACATGTAATGCAAGCAATAAACGTAACTGGTTTGGATATTGGTTTGGTGCTTCAGTTTGTGATTTTTTATAAATAAGGTTAAGTCGGTCTCATAAAGTTCTTGTCGGTGTCTATATTTTAGGCTGTTTTTTGTAAAAGTAAGAAAAGGAAGTTGTTCTTGCGAGTCGCCGTGTAGTTGTAGAAACAATTGTGTGAAGAGAATCGACTAAGATTTCTTGTTGCTGAAATATCTGACGAAAAGTCTCCGATTTCAGCTTCAACCCCGTTGGTAACTGCTTGATCTTACGTTGTATTTGCACCATTTGTGCTGCATGTTGTGCTTATTATGCCTGATGATCTCTGATTGCTTATCCAACTGATCAAATTTCTACTTCATATTCCAGATGGTGACAAAACCGATGGTCTTCACTTATAAATTAAACCAGTGAAAAATGCCCAAAAATGCCAAAAAAAAGGTTATTAAGTAAGGAATTTTTTAAATAGAAACATATTTGCAGTGTAACATATGAAATGATAATTGTTCCAGTTTTCCTATGGTTTCTGGATTACTAAATGTTGTTGTTATTCTTCTTCTTTCTGAGGCATAATTGAAAGAGCAATCTTTTTCCACTGCAGGCTTTAGACAGATCCCATATGACCTGTTTGCTCTGCTGCCTCTCGCTCACATCTCCGCGACGTTCCTAGATAAATCATGTTTTGTAAGAGCAGAAATATTTTCTGTCATGACTTTTCCTTTCACAAAAAAGACAGATGCCCTTCAGTGTCACATTCCGCAGCGGAGGTGAACAATGTGTCTTGTAGCTGTCAAAATAAATGACAGCGAGATAATTGGTGGGGCTCTCCTGTTTCATTTATACTCCAAACAAATGGGCTCCCAAAGAGAATTGCTCTTTCAAAATAGCAAGGCTTTGTTTTGTTGTTCCTTATTATTCGCGCTGCAGAATGAAGTAATGAAGACGAGCATTAACGGACTGAGCATTAAAAAACAAGCGCACATTTACTGCGAATCATGAATATTCATGACTCTATATCAAATAACCTTAGGCAACTGTTACAACTAATGAATATTTAAGCCGGCGTGGTTGCAAAGATTCAAATGCTGCATTATGTCTGACTTTCTGGGATCATCGTGTATAAGTGTAAACAATTAGGACTTGACATAAACAGATTTTAATACATATCTGGAGAACAACTTCCGCGGTTGTCACATTAGCTACGGGCTATTGGCGCATCAATATGAAAAACAGAAGGACCAACAGTGTGAAAAAAAAAAAAAAACTGTTAATAACCCATAGAAGTGCTTAAATGATTAGTGGAACAATGGTGTAGTCAAAACATTGTTTGTCAGCAGTCATATTTCACTGAAATTCAATTTATTCTTCATTGTAAACCATTGTATGTTTCTCAGAATTGTAAATTAGCTACTTCTCAGGTTTGAACTGTGTTTTCGGAGGAAAATCCATAGTGAATTGGAGAGATATTGGAAGAATTGTTAACTAAAATATATTGTTAACATTTTCATACAATTCCTTTATAAAACCCAGAGCTTCTGCACACGTTAAGGCCCCTCACTGGCCACCATGAGAGGGCTTCGGCTGCTTCCTTCAGAGGGCTCGACGTCGGTGTCTCGTCCTCTTCGTCTCCACCGCAACGCTAATTAGGCCCACCACAAAGCCAGCCTGTGGGGATAATGTCCCATTATTAGAGTCATTTGTTTCAATTAGCCGCTCTGTGATTCTACAATAGCAGTACGCAGCCCAGTGCAAAGAAGCCATTACTCTCATCCAAGGAACCCAACGAGGCCTGGGCCAAGAAAGTCACAGATACCTGCTTCTGCCAGCATTCTTTATCTTTTTTTTATTTTATTTTTTGGCTGGCATGTTCCCCCCCGTCGGACTCATTGATAAATAGGTTGAAAAATGAAAGTGGAAAAAACTTTATAAATTTATTTCCGAATGCTTCTAAACACTAGCTGCGTGGCAGTTTAAAAAGAAAAAAAAAAGAAGAGAGAGAGAGATTTTGTTCTGGCTTTGACTGAGAACTGATTTTTACAGGGGTTGTTGACTCTTGAGCTTTGACCGCCGAGAACTATATGTTCTTGTTTCCTTTTACATGCTTAGAGCTTTGCGGTTAACTGAATTACCATCCTTCTACTATATACTTATGGAGCTTTATACATTTTTAGCCTGCAATCAGGTTAGTTTCTAAGCATGAATCTCTATTTTCTCCTCAGCTCATACTTTTCCCTCATTACTTTAAAATTCTTGTGGCAAATTTGAAGATTTTTTATTGCTTTCTAATCACATCTGTGGACAAAGAAGGCAGATTGCTTTGACAGCAGTTCCTCCAATATACCATCTGGGAATATGTGAAACAACAGTCAGCCACGGCAACCGACGGTCTTGATGAAACTTGTTTGTGCCGTTTGGTTCTTGAGTTGTTGTTGTTCACAGCTGGAAGCTGGAAGAGTCGTCTTGTTACGGGTTCGGTAAACTGATCATCTTTCCGTATGAAAGATGTTATTCATGAGGCTTCTGAAATGAGATGTTAAACTTTGAGCAATATGATTTATATTTGTTTCTGTCTGTTTCAGCTGTAAAGTTGTTGAGGGTTTAGGTCCTTCACCTTAAGTCGAAGTTGAGCCTCACATCTCTGTTTACACAAATGAACATTCTCTCTTCGGATGCATGCTATCTAGTTTGAATACAATGTAAAAATAACTAGGCGATGAATTCAAAGAAACATTCTTAAGTCTAATTCTAAAAATGAACATTTCACTTGTTTATGTTTTTCAGAATATTCAATTTGACATAAAGTGCACCAAATTATTTTGAATATCAATTAATCTAAAGATGCATTATTATCTTAGAGCATGCTGAGAATTAATATATTTACTTCCCACTCGACCACTAAGTTTAGAAATATTATCAAATATGCAGACGGTCCTCAAGGACTCACTGTGGACGTCCAGTGCTACCCAGACTTTTGGGACTGTGTTTACTGGGTCTGCCAACAGAGACAATACTACTCCCGACCAGAGGGTGGCGCCACACACACAAGGCAGATGAAGACCACTGTGTTCGCTCATGAGCAGAGGAAGAAATGCAACAGCAAAGCATCTTTTTTAAGAATTTCTGTAAGAAAATGATGCTGTTATTTTAGATAACGTATCTCACAGGGACACCGAACATATAAAAGTAGCATTTATGTTCATTAAAATAATTTTGTTATTTATTTTCAGTGTTTTCCTTCTTCTCCTACCCTTAACGGGCAACATATAAATTAGTATTGTCCCTTAACATGGTGTACAGAAAACTGTAAGTATGAGTGCAACACGTTTGTTTTGTTAAGCACAAAATAGTATAACTGGAAAAGAGTTAGAGAGTCCAGAAGACCCAAATAGCCCAAAATTATGGCTGGAGGAGATGTCAAACCATAAACATGTCAGATCTTAATGTTTTTTTGTTTTTTTCTTGTTTTGCTTGTTTTAATAAAGTTTATTTGAGATATATCTATGTGGTTATTATTGTAGCGGCACTCCAAACATGAACAGCTGACCCGTGCTTCACCAACGTCCTTGGTCAATGAATTGAACATACATTCAACAGGAGAAAATGTCCTTCTATGTCTAAACTGCTGTAGTTTATTTACTGCAAATGTTTGCTCGATAGCAGTGTTAAATAAAAACAGGTTAGTTTGGAAGTTGCTGCCAACTCCTTGTACTGGCACATACTGTGAAGACACATTGCAAGGAAATCCATACCTACCATATGTAATGTTACCATTACCATGACAACAGGTAGTTTGTGTAAAACACCTTAGCTCAGCGGAGACAACATTAATCATTTACTCAATTGGTCTCAGCACTTACTGCCAAACATTTCTATTATCCACCTTTTTCAACTTATTTTCATCCCATGAAAGGGAGATAACTCTTGAGTCGACATTAAATCTTAAGCTTTTTGCTATTTAACAGTGACTCTAGATTATGTTTTACTCACCATAGCTGAAGTACCCAACACATTTCAGATTATTTGTAAAAATTGTGAAAAATCTGTGTTAATATTGTCTATTAAAGGAGAGTTACACACCAATAAGCATCGATAACAGGTATAAATTTTGAACCGTTGCTCCTAACAGGTGACGTATAACAACACGGATACTATGCATGCATCCCTTTATACTCCAATGATGCAGCAGCACAAAATTACATAGTGTGAAAAGTGTGGTGCTAAATGTGTTTGTGATATAAAAGAAAATCCTGACAAAATAAACTGATGTTGTGTTTATAATGCGACAATAATTATACATGTAAAACCTAAGTACATTTTATACCCTCAAATGCAGTTGTATATTCTAACATAAGGCTTTTTTTTTTTTCTAAATCATTTCTGTGTTTTAATTCCACACAAAATCTGCTCACCAAACTCTGATATTTGCAGACATTCACCAGCGCCTTCACAGTCCTGCGTTTCATCTCCAAACGCGCCACAATACAATGTTTTTAGTGTACCTTTCAGTCCTTTCCAGCACATAATGGAAACTTCGATTGATACCAAGAGGTTGCTGCCCTGTGATGCCTCTGTTGCCAGGCTCTCTCATTGGCTTTCTCCCCCCGCTGTGCACATGTTTACAAAGAGACATCACCAGCTAACATTAAAGGGTTCAAGTTGTCCCCTCAGGCTGTTGCTATGGAAATAACCCTGCAATGGTCGCTCATTCATGTTTGATTAATTGTTTTTTCCTTTCTGTGCTGTTTGCCCCGGCAAAGACCTCATCGTGGGGGCACACCATCTTAAAAAACAAACACCGGAGAAATGTGCTTTAATTATACCGCAGGACATTTTCTCCCCTTGCTTTAACATTTCATTGGAGGCTGCTTGGTGATTGAAGTCTTGGGAAATTTTTTATTAGCGTTCAAACGCAATTGGCAGCACCTTATTAATAAATGCAAACAATTATAAAGGCATATTGTTTATTCCTTTTCGTCGACTTACCTGAAAAGAAGATAAGCATTTTGCCCCTGCCCCGCTCCCCTGCCCGCCCTCCCCTCCCTCCTCAAATTGCACCACGTACTGCTGAGCTGCCGTAACCCACTGGGGCCAATTAGGATGCCAGCAGAGCCAGGAAGTGCATAGCAGATGCTTTTTGCCGCTGCGTATTTATTAAAATCCAATCTGCGGGGGCCCCCCCTCCAACAGCTCGTTAAACTACCGTTAATCTAATTAGCTCTCACTTGCCACTGTTTTCACCACATTACCAAATACAAGGGCCTCGACTTTGCAATTTAGACTGATTAAGTGGGTCCAATGTTGTTAGGCAAAGCATGCGGGGAGGAGCTCCTCTGAGCTGTCAGTCATCTCCTAATGTCAAATGAATCAAGCAGCTGAGTTCGGCAGTGGCTTCGGGGTTACGTTTCAATCAGAATGCCAGTCCCAGATTTTAACTCTTGCCAGCCTTGCTGTCTGAAAGCTTGAGCAACGTACCCCACGTCGGAGAGGTCTTGTGTATTTTTTTTGATCAAACAAAATCAGGACCGCCTAGAAATTTTTATAGCGGCCTCTTTTAATGATTTATGTGAGTCCCACTCGCAGCCCCGTTATGTCTTTTAGATTAGGATCAAGAATCTGGACTTCCGGTTCATTACTGTTTGAGCTGGACTGTGTTTTCATTTAACGAGTGCTGCTCTCTGGATGAGAGCCTGGTTCTGCTCCGAGATCTGTTGTAGTTCTGCTTATTGCATACAGATGGGCGGTTTAACTTGTAGCTGTAATTGCTTCCAGATGAGGTGGGCGCTGCGTGTATTTTAAGGCACATTTTAACTCATCTAGACTGATGTCAAGAAGGTGATGGAAATATGCAAGGACAAGGCGATCGCAGGGAGGCGGGGGAGGAAAATGTTTCGCAGGAAGCTTATTTCAACTCCTTTTTTTTTTTTTGCTGACAAACTGTTTTAAAAGAACTACTTTTATAGCAAACTTCAAAAATTTGGTTCCCATATGGGGGGATAAACAAGCACGTTTAGTTTACAGAGCCGATCAGAGTTACAAACAGCTTTGCAGTTTTGTTTATGGTCTCAGCACTTACTGCCAAACTTTCATATGAAAGCTGGTTTCTACGACTTCGCACACAGGTGCACTTTGAATCGCAAGTTTTACATTAAGCAGTGTCTTAATTTGAATGATAAAAAAATAAATAAATAAATTAGGCCGTTTGCACTCTGCTAATGCAGATAAAAACTGAATCTTAATCTAACATTAATCTCTGTTAATTTTAGCTCTTCAGTGGTCTCAACAGTGTCTGATGTTATTTTCTTTTGCTGTGATGTCACAATCATTTTTCACAGTTTTATTTTTGTACTTACCAACTACTTGGCCATCTGGGAAAGAAAGTGCTATACTCTGTATCCAGCTTAAGTGACTACAAGTGATCAAATAACTATTAGGGAATTCAAAGCAGAAACTGAAAACTGACATTAGTGATTTTTTTTTTGTTTTTTGAGCCTTTAGTAGTAATATTTTTTATCTGGTCATGGCAACCTTTAAGGAGCTCTAAATTCTGCACCAGTAATGAATGTTTCGCATATGGGATGAATTAAGGTGTTTGTGCCAGAAAGTGTTTCATTCTGCCCAGAAAGAAATACAAACTTGGCTGGAAGTTGCATATAAAATAGTGTTGAATGCATAAAAAGTTCACTTTTATGCACTTACAGACAATGCAGATGTGCAGCTGAGTGTGTGGGGTACTGATTGATGATGGCAAACTTAAAATGCATTGTTTGTGTTGTCATGTTTAAGACTTAAAAACGGATGTGTCTTTATTTTGCATTTTGCATTCTTACAGTTTGTCACGTGTTGTTCTACTCTGAATAAAAGTGAAGGGGGAAAAAATCCCTTCAGTTTCTTAAATGATTCACTGTAGACAAAATGATGAAGGTTTAGGAAGATAAGACTAAACTGAGTTTGACACACAAGTGATCTTGCATTGACTAAATAAGCAAACATTTTGAAATTCATCGTGTCCTGATTTCTGTGATCTTTGATTGGATTTGCTGAACTGCTGCTTTAAAGAAAGACGTGCATATATTAAATATTATTCCTCAGACCACTGAACAACCAGAAATCTCCCCCAGCACAAAACGAAAGGATGCCCACCGCGTGTTTTTATAGCGATGCTTTCTCAACAACATTGTAGAATGTTAACAACCCCTGCTCCTATGTTTTTTTATTGGTGATCCTAATTTTTATAACCATTTAGTCTGATGTCCATGAAACTACGCTTCGGTTTTGATTCAGTCCCGTGTTGAGGATCTGCGGCTCATTTTGGTGTAACGGCCATCTCTTTGTATCTGCTCATCATCCCGGAGTCGCTCCTGTTTGCCTTTATGGGCCTTTAAAAACCACTGCTCCATGAAGCACTTTCCATATTGCCTGTGACTGTTTGTGATGATCTTTATTAAAATGCATATTAAGAACGTTGTTGTTACCAGGCACTTTTCCACTCTCTCAGACTGTTCCGTCCTTTTATTGTGTCGTTTTCCTTTCTCTTAACCTTGGCTGGTCTGTGCATCATTCTTGTTCTCGTTGTCTGTCTTTTTCTCCCTACATTTGTATGTTGTTTTTTTTTTTTGCATTAACTGTGTCTCGTTTTCATTTCATCTCACCATTTTTTTTGTTACCTCTCCCTCACTTGCTTTCACTTCCTCACTTTCCCAGCCTCGAACTATTTCTCTCGTTCCCTCTGCTGTTTTGATAGTGATGCAGTTATCAGGCTGTCAATTCTAATCTTGTCTTGCCAGTGCAGCTCGGTCCATTCAGAATTACAGCTACCCCCTCCTCCGCTCTATCTCTACCCGTCTCCCTCTCTCTCTCTGTCTCTCTCTCTCCCTCTCTCTTCACTTACCATCCCTTCCATCTCTTTCTCTCTCAGACAACAGAAACGCTGATGGGATGAGCGAGCAAAGGCTGACACTGTAGTTCAATCTTTTGCTGCTAAATTAGAAAGCTGTGGACAAAATAAATTTAGACTGTGCAGGACATTCTGGTCTTACCTGGTAACCGTCATGTGCTGTTGCTGACCTTTTAGTGCAGTGTTCAAAGGTAGAGTGTTTTTTTATAATATTGTGTTTAGGTAGTGTGTTTTCTTTAGAAGGGTTTTGAAAAGTTAACATAGTTTATACATGCAACCAAGGTGAAAAAAAAAAAATAATAATTCAGATTCTTTTGCTGGACCATCAATATAACCAAATAATGTTATGAGTCTATTAAATTACCATTATCACCTGTTAGCACTTGCATAGATATGGCTGCCCTTCTCACCTTCTAGGAGGCCATTATCATTCACAGTATAGAAATACAACATAGAAGCGTCTGTCCGTCTTTAGCACTTCGGACTTCAGTCGATCATCTGGTTGCTTTCCATTGTCCTCTAGGTTTTGTGAAAGTTTAGTACAATATTACCTTCAAGATTAAAGCGGAGGCTTTTACACCTTTGCGCCATTGCAACCACTTTGCCTTTGTGGTTGGAGTCCACTTGTTATCGCAGAGGGACGTGTCCTTTGAATCAATACAAAGTTGTTCATAGTGATCAATATTTCTCTTGGATGCAACATTTTTATCCTGATGGGAATGGTGCCCTCCAGCACGACGATCCCCACATCCATAAATCACATGTAGGCCCCGAATGACATACTCATGAATCAATCATGTTCCTTACTGTTATGCACGATTACAGACTTGTAGCCTGAAATTAACCAAAACATGTTGGTTTTTGTAACTTATAGCGACAGAAAATGGACCAGGAACTCGTATCAACATTTACTCTTATATATTAACTTACATATTTATATATTATACTATATACTAAAAATAGGAGAGGTTTCTTGTTGAATTTTCTTAACACGTTGCAATGATGTGATACAATGTTGGTCAATCCTTACTAGTACATTGTGAGCAAATGAAAATATGCTAAGCACTAAAAAATATGTTGCAAGAACAGATTTTTCATGATTTAAACGGGTCTTTGCTTCTGTGTGGCACAAAGGCTACAGTAAATGTAAAACAAACTCTCTAAACATGATCTAACATGTTTTATTTAAATCTGAAAAATAACATGTTGCAGCTACAATAATATGCCATGTAGATTACGACTGCCGTAACAATGTTATTTACAGCATTTTGTTTTGTTTTGTTTTGTTTGTTACACATAGATATGACAACAAAAAAAAAAGCAGAGAATGAATTTCTGGTAAAACTGCAACAGATTTCTTTCAGTCACTGACCAGCAGCTTGAGGCAACATTTGGTGGTGAAGTAGTTAAATTTGATTATCTTTCATCTAAATAACACTTTACTCAGCATTTTTATATCTGATAATATCAGTTTTGCTTCTGCTGTAGTCACACTTTCTCATCTAATTCTCTGTATTATAAATGTTTATTACTGGCGCCACAGACTTCCTTTTTTTGGCATGTGAAAGAGCCTAATGTTGTTTCATTTATGACAACTGATTTGTTGGAGGAAAACATGAGACTTCTTTTGCTGGCCAAAACTAGAAGATTAAAATTAGGAAAGTATTTCTTTTTAATTTACCCTCTTAAATTAAAAAGACATTTATTTGTTGTTCAATAAGTACAAAAAAGAAAAAAAAAAACGTTTCAGTGAAAGTTATGGACATGTTTGTTCAAGAAAGAAATATTGCATGCCAAGATTGAGTCATCGCAACACAAAAACACAGAAGAATAAATTGACGTTTCTAAAGCTTCAAGATTTAGTATCAAGATTTCAGCACATCAGAATCAAAGAGCTTTGCCTTGACTCGGTTTTGGATCGATAAAGGTTCATTGCAGTAGAGGATTAGATGCATATCTCCCTACTGACAATATGAGAAACTACATCAGAATTCGCAGCAGCAACACGGTGGGCAAAATGAATGAAATACATGAGGAGTTCAGACCGTAGAACATTTTAAAAACAAACTAAATAACAGGCGAACACACATAATGTTCCTGCTGTTTTCAGGCTATTTTTCCACCATCAAATGATAATAATGATAACTGCAATTCAGAAATTGCTGACGGACATCTTTGTCATCAACAAAATTGCATGTCTTTACATCAGGAGGTTAATTCTTACTAAATTCAAAAGTAAAACATATAGCCAAGCAAAATTAGGCTTGTACTTATTGATGTTTTATATCATTTAAAGGTAATAAAATGTGCGGAAATGCGTACAAACTTTTATTTTACTAATTTACTAATCTAATTTTCACCATGTAGAAACTGGCTTTCAGGAAAAATAAAGAAGTTAACTATAACATTCTTTTCTCACTAAGTTCTTCATTAAATTTTATTTTATTTTTTTGCCAGTCTTTAAGATTCATTGAAACGTTATGCCTTCCTCAGCGCTCTACTGTACATATTGGAGTTCATGATTGTGGTTGTCGAATAATAAGCAAGGAAATAATATGGAATAAAAAATAAGAAAGAGAGCCATGCTCCTTATTCTCCCGGTAGATTGCATGCAGCAGTGAGCTGCTGTGTGTCATTACTTTCTCCTTCCATATGAATACATGTGAATTTTTCTTGGAGATTATTTATCCTCCTTTTTTTTCTCCCTTTTTTTTCTGTCATTCCATTAGCTCCTCTGTCAGTTTATTCTATTTTCACATCAAAGGTTCGCTCGAACAGATGTTGTTTCAAACGCCTGTCTTCTGCCTCATTGCCTAAAAGTGAGGGGTGATTATTTTTTAATGAAACCACATATCCTCACACGCATAAAAATATGAATATTACCTGTAATCTGCAAAATAGACAAGCAATGCTTTGGCATAACCCTGAGAGGGAACGTTCATTAATTTCAGGAACACCTCAAAAGCCATTTTGAAGTTGTTGTTTTTTTTGTTGTTTTTTTCTGTAGCTGGCAAATGTGCTCCCAAACCTTGAATTTTGATTAGTTAATTTCATGCAGTTTGTGTTTGGCAAATGCTTTCCTGAAACAATGTCGTTCTCAGAGGCAGTCCTGTGTTTCAGATGACAGTTAATGGGAGAAAACAAGGTTGTTACTTAATCTCGTGATGGAAATGAATGTTTCTAAATGTCATCTTGTTGCATTTTGGTACATGTGTGGGTAATTTTTTTTTTTCTACGATTTGGCGAAACGCGTTCTTCTTTGTTTGAAATTTTTTAAATCCTGGATCAGAGGAGCAGGAGAGGAAATATCCTTCTTTTTACCATCACTCACACAGAATGCTTGAAGTAATGGAGGTTTCTTTAGTGCCATTGCAACATTTTATCAATTAACTTTCTTCAAAACAACAAATCCACTCGCGTATTTCTTACTTCAGAATAAGACAAGATAATACAAGCTGTCAAGCTGTTGAAAGAACCACAAACGGCTCCTGAAGCCGGAGCACGTTGCGCAGCTTCTAAGTTTCAAAACCAATATGGCTGCAGTGCATTACGGAATATAATTCTGGTGTCAACTATTGGCGAATCACCCCGTTTCCAAATTATAAAGAGAATGCTTTAAACATAAAGCACTGACTTACATATATTTGACAATATTGTGGTATTTTACTAATGTGAAATTTCAGGTCACAAGACCTTGTTACAACTCTAATCTATATTATTTTTATATCATTTGTCCTATGCATGTCTTTTTAGTGACAAAAAAAAAAAAAATTCTCCTCATAATGGCAAGCTTTTCCCTTCATCTCGCTGTCTTTCTCCTCCTCTTTCGCATTCCATCCTTTACTTCACTTGGTTTCTCCAGAGCACACGAGGCAATTTCCATACAGAATCACAAGCAGAATCAGGTGACCTGGATTTGACTCCCAGTCAAAACTCTACCTGGAAATGAAAATGTATTCATGTGTATTGGATGAAGCAGCACATTACTCCGATGGAAGTAGTTCTGCTTTATGAAAATGTGGGGACATTCCAGCATACTGTGTTATTGCTGATATCGCGTGCACAAAGACGAGCATGAACGTGATCTTTCTCTCTTTGTGTTTTGTCGTTGTGTGTTTTTGTATCCATAATTGTTCACATGATACACAACCTTTCCTCTATCATCTTATCTTGCATCTTTATTTGTCAAACATTTAAGATTAAATGTGTGCAAGTTTGTGAGTTCTTTTTTTTTTCACTTTGAGGTAGTCCATTACTCTCTTATTTTATTTATAAAACCAATTATCAAATGAATACAAACAAAACAAAGACAAGCAAAAGAACAAAAAGCTGTCAGAGCCTTACAATACCAGAAAGAAAACCTGCAAAATTTAATTGGAAAAAAATCATTTTAAGTCCATGTGTACAACAACACAGCTAAGCAATGCCCGTGGATTACACTCTGTCAATCAGGAAGAAAGAAGTAGTGTCCGCCATGTCCAAGAGTGCAATCAGACCTGCGTTGTTTATGGTTGTTTAAGCCTAGACAGGATTTTTTTAGCTAAGGGAAAATGTATCAAAATTCGGTGTTTCGTCTTTGGACAACATCCAAATTTTACCTAAACAAAGACGCTTCAAAGTCAGGAATTGCTTTGTCCATTCAATCAACCCTAACCACTTTTCCACCGCATTAAAACACCGATAAATGGAGTTATGTAGAAATATGTTCACCTTTTGCTTTTCAAGCACATTTTACAAGTTGCTTCGACGGAAGGCGGTATGATCTTTTCTCTGTGAACTCTACAAAATCTTGCTCTGGAGGCGAGGTAGATACAATCCAGAAAAAAAAAACATGGCAAGAGCAGTGTGACACAATCTGATTCAGAATTCAAAGTAATCCACTCACCAAAGTGGAAAGGCAAAAATAAATAAATAAAAATATAACCTTGTGAAATCTTCTGTTCAGAAGATCACAAAAACAGGAGATGGGTGTGCAGGGTGGCCCGTGCAGGAGACACAATCTGCTTAGTTTATTGTTGAGCAGCTTAAAAATAAAAAAATCACAACATGTAATTATTTTGTTTTGTTTTTTCCTATTACCCATGACTTTCAAATTCAAAATTTTAGGCGAAGTGGCAACAAAAAGTTGGTCACCACAGCTCTAGGTGGAGAAAGGAGATGATATTTCTTAGCGACGGCTTAAAATTTGGTGTGGAAATTGGTTTCCGTTTTCTTAAAATAAGCCTTTGTTCCAGTCTGTTGTAGTGCTGAGGGAAAAGCCAGAGTGCTGAGCGGTCCTAAAAATAACAAGATAAATGTCTGGGGATCTGTGTCATTAATATGCGGGGACGAAAGAACTGATTTTACTGTACCAAACCCGATAAGTTTAGCCCAAGGCACAGTTTATAATCCCTATATTACACTTTTACTTCAATTACAGGTCCAGCAGTCTTCAAAGCAACCAGTTGAGGTGGAAATCAGACTAAGTGCTATGACTGGCATCATGGTTCTGGTTAGGATTGAGTTGTGTTGTAGTTGTGTTCAGAATAGGCATTGTTCCTAATGGCACTGGTCTGAATGTTTACACATATTCACTGACAACATCATACTTCTTGATTACATGTGTGTATATGCTGTACGTGTGTGTTTTTGCAAAGTCAGAAAAACTTTTCTCATCCAGTCCGCATCATCAGCAGAAGGTTCTAACCGGTTGTCTCTTTGTTCCTCTCCGCCTCCAGCTAAGCAACGAGAAGCGGAGCGCAGCAGAAATGATGAAGCCCAAGCCCAAACCTCAGAAGAAGAAAAAGAAGAAGGACCCCAATGAGCCACAGAAGCCCGTGTCGGCGTACGCGCTCTTCTTCAGAGACACCCAAGCTGCCATCAAAGGCCAAAACCCCAACGCCACTTTTGGAGATGTCTCCAAGATCGTGGCCTCCATGTGGGACAGCCTCGGGGAGGAACAGAAGCAGGTACACAAAAAATGTGCATGTGGAGGAACGAATTAGAGGGCCGAGACACACCGGGGCGTCCAAAACAGAACTTGAAACTCATTGACAACAGTGACACTGTAAAGCCGAAACCAAATAGTGAACATGGACACTTCTATAAGCACTAAGCTGCATTCCTACAACATAATATACTGAAATGTATTACAATTGTATGTAATTGCCTCTCAAGAAGCCAGTTCTCTGCTGTTGACTGGTTTTCTTTTAAAGTTTATCAAAATAATTGGTACGTAGGTGTTGGAGACGTCTCTAAGAACTTGCTATGATTCCTCTGGGAATATAGGCTGTCTCGCTGTCTTCTGTCTATGAATTTAATGCCAGACTGACTCAATGATGTTGTAATAAGGGCTCAGAGGGAGCTTAACCATCTGCTGCAGGACTCCTTTTTCTTCTTGTCATAGGAGAGCCTGCAGTTGTCTCTAACTGCAATTGTACGTTGGATTTCTATTCTACCTCAGAAAGGATTAAAAATCTTTTCATTATTTATTTGTTTATTTTAGGAAGGATTAAACGCTAAACGTCCAAATTTTTAGAAACCTAGATTGTAAACTTAATGCCTGGGTGTCGTCTGACAGGATGCTGATCAAGCAGATGAACGAGAAAGCATTATGGAAATATAGGCTTCAAATTACGAACATTAAAGTAGAAGTACGAATAATGATTAGTGCAGAAATTCGGAGGCTCGCTCAGATTCAGAGACATCAGACAGTGTCGGAGTTCGTAGAATAATCCTGCAAATGTTCACATCACAGCCTGCATAAATATTAATATTTCATGTGCAGTTTTTTTTTTTCACTTAAATCTCACAGATCTAATGCTTTCTCTGTTCTGGAAAAAAAAAAAAAAGGTGTCTGTGTGGCACAAATTGCCTGCTATGCACCCATTATCAAGTTTTGAAGCCCACAAACGCATGCTGTGTTTAAGTGCAAATGGAAGACTGTCACGTCTGGGCTTTATGTAGAGCCACGCATAATTCTGAAGTGAAAGCGACTTTTTTCTAAATAGACAGGGAAAAAAAATGATCATGTCTTGATTGCAACTGAAGTATGAAGAAAAATAAAAAATACAACCACAGGGTTCAGGTATGCTTATATGAGGCATGATGTACCTAATTGAATTGGTTCTAAATGTATTGGCTCAGCTGGTAAAGCTGAACTCAAATAAACTCACCAAAATACCATTATTTAACTGCCTACATATTCAGGTTCCTCCCACCAGTAGGTGGCGTGCGCCGCAACAAACGAGCAGCCCCTTTTTGTTGTCATTATCTTTTGTGTAATTACCTGAACGTTGCTGTGAGTTACAGCTCATCTTAATGAGCTAGTTCTTCTCTTTCTAAAGATAATCCATCCGTTTATCCCCGCTCCCCTGACTCTCATTAAAATGATTTTCTTTCTAAATTTAATTCTACCAAAGGGAGGGAGCGGCAGGGCTGGAGGAGGGGCTCCGTGCACCGGCAGCAATAAAACAGTCCGAGACTAACAACCCAGGACGTTTTACAAGCCTGAAACGGTCAATGTGGGGAAAATATAAACAGGCCTTGGGAGATTTCAGCAGACAAGGAATGATATGTTTTGCGCTGGGTAAATATGCTCATAAGCCAAACGCTAATGCATCCTGCGAAAGCAAACAATCACATATGAAAGAGGAAAAAGAAAAAATCTGTAATCTCACTGCAGCTCTGTTTGCTTCAAACAATCACAAAACAGGGATGTCTTACGAGGTTTTAACACGAAAACCAGCTCAAATATGAAGGGAAAAAAAAGCAAAAGGCCAATATACGTTCCATTTCCTTTTCCCCCCCTCTCGCCTCTGTGACGGATATCTCCCCGCCATGCATCTTCATTGGCCCTCTGACAAGCTGCAATGTGTGAATTTTTCTTTTCCTCTCTTTATTTATATTTCTCGCCTGCTATTTTGATCCTGCTTGGAATACACAAATAGTGACCCCATCCCCTCCCCTCAACTATGTTTTTTTTTTTTTTTTCTCATCCTTGGATTTAGCTGAAGGACATTTTGGCTATTCAGGAGGAACTATCTATTCCTTTTGTTGCCAGTTAATGTCAACCCCTGCTCTGCGGTAATAAATAGGAAATGCTAATGATGACAGGGTTGTAAGGAGATCACAATGTTGTGTTTCACGGGTGTTTAGACACTCCTGTGTTTTTTTCAGTTCAGTGCATCAATTAGAATATTAACATGTGAATATTCACACACACACACACACACACACACACAAAAATTGCACAGTTAAAAACTAATTTGATTTTTGCTGACCCGGTCCTTTGTTGACAATCTAGGCCTGGGTTCTTCGGACATAACAGGGTTGGGTTATGGGTTTTGACCTAGCGCTCTGCGTTGGATTCTCCTTGCAGAAAATGGATTAAAGTGACAAATGTCTTATGTTAAAGCAACCAAAGTGTGGTTTGAAAGGAATTAACCCACAACCTTGATTACTAAACCACATCTAAATTAAACCAAGTGGCTTTCAACGATAATTTCTGCACTAAAATTGTTCATTAATAAGATTTTTATAGATGCAGCTGAATTTGTAAAAAAAAAAAAAAAAAGTGTATTCTGTTCAGAAATTACCTACCTGTAGCAATGACATAACCATATCTTTGATCAAAATTTTAAACATGGCTAGTGCCAAACTCCTAAGAGGCTTGTTTTTTTTGTTTTTTTTAGTGTGATCTAATATCTTTAAAACAAACCTCTGACATTAACATTATGATCAGCGCAGTATTTATTTATTTTTCTTAAATTTTCTTATTTCTTCCTGTGGAGATTTCTCGGTTCAAAATGGTGGAATTTGGGTAATGGTGAGGTTCCTTCTCGTCTTTTTTTCTAACAGAGTTACAGTTTTTTACACAATGTTTAGTTAAAAGCCTCTGGCCTGATTCTGTGCATGCACTGCGTTTTGTGAATGTGTTTTATGGGCTTAAGTCGAGTTTGTGGTGTAATTTCGCTGTCTGCCGCTTTATGGTTGTTCTGGAGGTGAAATATTTGCAAAGTTCATGACTATTTCCTGTGCTGCCTTAGAATATTTCCTTTGTAACAATTGGCACCGGATTTGACCACATTGTATTATTACTAGTGTTTAAATGGAATGTAATTGAATTTGACAAGCTGTCATCTGTCAATATAATTGGACTATTTTGGTTAAATTTGAATTGGATCTTGTTTATCTTGTAAGGGGCCTTGAGATGGCATCTGCTGTGAGTTTGTGCTCTACAAATAAGCTGAAATGAATTGAGCATAATTAAAGCTAAACACAGTGAGAGTCCTGCAACAAGTACTTGCAGGAGTTTGGAACAATACTGAAAGCAAAAAAAAAAAAAAAAGTGTTTTAAGAGATCTTTATATACCAAATGATGGCAACCATTTTGGTTTAGCGCAGACGTCAGCGCACTGAAAATGTTATTGTGGCTCTGAGCAGAGCAAAAGACAACGAGAAGTTCCAGTCCATTTCTTTAGGTGGATTGGAATGGAAATGATGTTTCGCTACGATAGAGGGAGACACATTGAGATGAGGGAGTATTAGTACCATGATGAGGAAATGGAGGTGTTCTGTACCATTGGCTCTGATGGAAAGGGAACCATTACGGACATGTTTGTGTGTGGGTTTGAGTGTGCACCTCCAGGGTGTTTAAGCAAGTGAGCTAAAAGAAATACTGCGTGTGTGTGTGTGTGTGTTTCTGCACGTTCACGAGCATGTCAACCCCTCGTCTCTTGTTTTGATTTTTGTTGTGTGTTTTTTTTCTTCTTCGCAGGGCTACAAGAGGAAAACTGAGGCAGCTAAGAAAGAGTACCTGAAAGCGTTGGCCGCGTACCGAGCCAGTCTGGTTTCCAAGGTAACGCTTATGACACACAAGCCCTGGCTAAGACTGATGATGGATTGGATGGAAAATCCTTGCTAATGGGCTGGGGTGGGGGTGTAGGTGCTCCATGGTTTGAGACTGTGATGTTGAAGAAGTTGGAGTGGGAGGGGGCATGCAAAAATAGCAAGCTATATTTGGAACAATACCTGATTTCCATAGGATCCACAGGGAATTATAATATGCATTAAGAATGAAGTATGCAGTGTTTGGTAAGAAGGAAGAGGTCACAAACAGAAAGCACATAAGCATGTGGCCATGTCATCGTTCAGGATTGCACGATTAAAAGTAATTGTTCTTTCATGTTCTATATATATATATATATATATACAGTGTATATCCTCATAAAATCTTATCTCACATCAGCAGACTAGTCATGCGTTAGATCATTGATTTCCTCATCTCATCATCTACAACAGGAAGTACATCACAAAACAACTCGGGCAATGATTGGCTTGCTGCTGCTTCCTTCTCTGACACCCTCTTGCTAATTCAGATCTATGACACACTCTTTGCCCAGTGAACGAAGCTGCGTCGTATACACCAGCAAAAAAAAAAAAAAAAGAGCACTGGGATAAAAAGAAGGAAAGCAGGATTGCATTGTTTAGTGCCGCCTTGTATTAACAGCACACACAATATAGTGAGGGGAAGATTCCTTTTGTCATTCCATTTGTTCTGCAGGCAAACAGCCTCATTTCTCTGCCCAGGATCCTGCATATATGTATGCATGCACATGTGTAGGTGTGTGTGTGCATGTGTGTGCGCGTGTGTGTGCTCCTCTTCCTTTCCCATCTATCTGTCAAGGAGTCTATTGATCATTACCTCGGCCCTAGCTCTATTCATACAAATGGGCTCCATTACCTTCTAATCAACACTGATGGCTGGAGATGAGCAATCTGACAGCTCATCACTGAGGCCTGCAGAGAGACTGGAGGGGGTGGCGGGGGTGTTGCACCTGCTCACTGTCCTGAAAGCAAAAGGTCAAGTTTTCAGGAATTTGGTGGAGTTAAGCCTTCTCCCTTGAAGCAACGGAGTTCATTCTAGCCCTCTAATGGCTGGATTACAATCGTGAGCATGTGAAGTACACAAACCACTTAAAACGTCAGAATCGCGGATATCGAACAAGTATCAGATTGTCTGATCTCTGGTGCCTGTGAAGCTTCGGTGTGCTGATGCTGATTTTAGTAGATTCAGATTTATCTTTAAACAACAGCATCAAAACTCTTTACTTTTTCTCACCTTCCTATTGTGAGTGTTCATTATATATTTTTTTTATTATTTTAGGCATAAAGTCATTGTTAAGCATGTTCTTTCTAAAACTTTTATTTTTATTTTTAATTGGACTCTATGGGGCCACATCCTGCCCTTGGGATGTCCTCTGATGACCTTCATGAAGACTCTAAATAATGCATTCATAAATTGTCAATTTTGTTCCCAAATCCAAACAGGCTGCATTTATTTTTCAAAAATCACCTTTTATTTTGAAGGTGACACCTCTTGCTTCCTATGCAAGAACCCTTCTAGTGTCCTCAAGCAGGGAGTTATCATAAACATGCTCAGAAATGATAGAGATGCAAGTTAGTGTGAAAAAAATGTCAATTTATATTAAAATAATGTGGAGGTTTTGAGGTTGTTTTTTTTTAAGTGTGTAAGGCATTGACTCAAGATTAAAAGTTAAAGTAGTATAACGAGGTTATGTGAAACATTGTAAGATTTGTCCTCAGGAATTACAACTTTAAAACTTCAATATTCAGATGAAATAAACTGTGGCACATGAGACATTGCTTATCTCTGGTAATAATTTCTTTATAAGGGTCAATGGACAAAGTTTTGGCTGTGTGGATGCAAATGGCATAATATTTGACAAGTTTGTATATTTAGGGGTTATTTTTTATTCTTTTTGCTAGTTTGTGTTCAAATCCCTTAAAATTTCATGAGCTGTTGTTTTCCACTGGGTGAAGGTATTATTTTTTTTTATCTACTGGGAAGCTACTGATTTATTTATACTGAATGGGGAGGGGAGAACAAATTATGTGTGTTTTTTTCTAACAAAGGACAAAATTTAACCTCTAAAACAGGCATTTAACAGGCAGGAATTTTCTAATATCAGAAAATTGCTGAATATCTGTTATGTTTATTGAGGATTGAAAGTAAGAATATTTCTAAAATAAAATTGCAAAAAAAAAATAAACTGTTATGGCATAAAACTACGACAATCTTTAAAAATGTATTTTTTGTCTCCCAGGGAAACGGATAAAGGACCCCCAAGTGTTACACAAAGTTATGAATATAATGATTCAGCAAAGAGAATCACATTTTATTGTTCAGTTGCAGAAGGCACTGTTGCCGGAACACTATATTATGTATATTTACCTTTTTTTTTCTTTTTTTTTTAATCAAATATATACTGGAAAAAAAATGTGTTCAGTCAATAGTCTGCCCTCTGATATTAGTTGTAGTTTCTTTGTATGTCCTCACTGAAAAGTTCAGAATGGTTTCCAATTGGCTGCCACCATTTCTAAATTCAACATGTTTCATTGTTTCATTGCTGAGAAAAGCTTGAAGCTCAGAAGCATGAAGCAGAGCAAGCTTCGTGTTTTTTTTTTTTGTTTGTTTGTTTTGTTTTTGCGCATCTACACAAATACACATTTTTAGTTGAAAGCTGAATTTTCCACCTGATGATGGTTTTTCATTTGTCTCTGTCATCGCCTCCACTTTCTAGCATCTAAACTAATGCTTATTGTTTTAATCCTCAGACATACAATGATCCTGAACCAAAAAGTGCCCAGCAGACCAGCCAATCCTCTCACCTGCTGCCCCCCAAACAGCCCCTGTACAGCGTGCCCCCTCAGTCTTCTTCACCCTACCTGGGCCCCCCGGGCTCCTTCCCGCTCTCCGAGCTCCAGAGCTACGGTGGGCCCCCGCGCCACGCCCTGGGCCCGACCCTCAGCCAGTCCCAGATGCTCCCGCCCAGCATGAGTGCCTCTCCCCCAGCACCCTTCCAGATCAGCCCACCTCTGCACCCGCACGCCCAGCTCTCCTTGCATCTGAATCAGCCAATCCGCATGCAGCAGTCGCAGCCAATCATCTCACACCAAATGGGGCTCCAGGCGCCTCTGCATTCCCCTCCGCTCAGCCAACAGGTTGGTGCAGTCGTCAATAAAACTTTGTCCCGTTTATTGAATTTGTGTAATTACGTAGAGATTTTTGCTAATTACTGTTACACAAACATGTTTATTATGCCAAAAATTGGGAATATGCCGTCGAAATTTGATTGTCTTAATAATTTAGGCCAAACTAACCAATTATGTAACGGTCTCAGTCGATAAAATCTCCAGTCCAGGAGCAGATTGTGAGAACTATTTTAACCAAGCAATAAGAGCAAATGGGGGGAGGAAAATGGACATTTTCCTCTCAGCAGCAGCCGACATAGACCACTGACATCGTTTGGCCTCATAACAGATCATGGCTCAGCACACCCTGATGGCTGGCCATCGCAAACGCTTGGCTGGTATAACCTTTCCTCCTTCTCCTCTGCAGGGATTCTCCCATCTTCAGGCTGATTACCAGAACAGCGTCGGGGGCTCGCAGTCCCCAGGGGCACCCAATCCAGTGCATGGGCAGAACTCCGACTGGGATGGCGAGTACTGCAACAGGGAATGTGGACCCAACCACTGCGGGTAAGCTCATAACACCAGTTAACACATAGCACCAGGTTTTTATTTTTTTTTTTCAAGATAAAATGCTCCGACTCTGCTGCACTTCATGACGTCTGGCTGTTGAGAATACTAAGCAGCTCTGTGAGAGCTCCTCATTTTCCAAGTGATCTACATTAAACCATTTCGCTTCACACTCTGACACTCAGACAGTGTTAATCATAAAAAGCAATTTACCTGCTAAAGAAAAGCATCTTCTTGAAATTGAAATGAGCAACGCAGCACAAGTACAATGCTATTACCGAGCTCGGAAAAAGTGCCGGCATCCAATTATGTGTCGCTCCACATACATTGCTTTATTGAATAAAGTGAATATTTTTCAGACAGTCACCAAGTAAAAATTTTGTGTCACGTTTAAAAAAAATATTGTGTCGCTACTTTGGACTTTGAAGAGGACATGCAGACGCAAACAAATTTGTTGCCATTTCTGGTAAAGATGTGTCCGCAAAAATTTTTAAAGATCTCCAAACTCATTGTTGAAAGACTGCAGCGAAGAATGGCATCTTGCTGCTGTGTTCTACTGGATTTATATTATAAATCTTTTGTTATATTAAACCAGTGGTTCATAACCTGGGTTCGATCGAACCCCAGGGGTTCTGTGTAAAGCCGTGATGACTTTCCCCGCTTTGCCATCACTTGCTCCAGAGGATCACGTTGCATTGGTTGGCCAATCAGTGCTGCGGAGGAGCACTGATTGAATGGTAAATGGTAAATGGACTGAACTTTTATAGCGCTTTTTCTCATCATGTTGACCACTCAAAGCGCTTTACAGTAGAGTAACATTCACCCATTCGCACTCACAAAAGCTCACACATTTATACACCGATACGCAGATCGGTAGGCAATTTGAAGGAGCTCCACTCTCCGCATGGATTTGAACTTGTGTCTTTAATTATTTCAGCAAAGCTCACAGTTTTTACCAAATTCTGTAGCTTTCGGTGTACTTCTAAATCTGCTCCTTAGTCGCATCTTTTCGGGGTTGCTACTGCCTCTACTGGCGTGGGGGTGGTAACACAACTAATATAATTACATTAATAAATCAGAATACCGCAAAGTCTTTATTATTTATTATTAATTTTTCATTCTCTTAAGAATGTAGAGCTAATTAAATGATCTAAACAAAACCTTAAAGTGGTTCCAGTTTCTCTCGATGGCCAACCTGTTGAAACTGTGGCACATTTTAAATACCACCCTAAGTGGGGTCTAATTTTTACTATGGGGACTGCAAGGTCCACTCTTTGCTGCAGTTGTTTAAACGTGAGTTTGGAGATCTTACCTCCTTTGCAATCCTGCTTGTTATTCATGGTGACAAGATAAAGAGGGATTTTCATCCAGCACAGTGAAAAGTACCTAAACTAGACAGCTGTGTCAGATTATTATGAGTTACTAATTAACTTTAAAAAGGTAAATATATATTTAAAAAAGAACATAATAGTTACTTTTATTTTACAGGAATTAGAGGTTCCATCAAGTATGCCACGTTTGACTTAGTTAAAAAAAACAATAATTTCTTACGGTAATTTGGGTTCGTACTCATCTTTACAAAAGGATGCAAACAAATGTGTTTACATCCATGCTGTCTGCTTTATTTAGAGCTGATTCATCTGGGTCCGAAACAGGTTGGGTTAAATCCTGTTTGAGGCTCTTTGAAGAGGACTGAGTTTTTTTTGCTTTAAACCTTCTCTTCAAGTGTCAGATCTCTGTAGTTTGGGACTCTCAGAAGGTTCTAAATTACTCCTACTTTGTCAGTAAAGATACCCGGAGAATAGACTCCAGATCTGACATTTCAAATACCAACTGATCTGCAAATTTTGAATCCGTGCCTTTTGATGTCTGTTGTCTGTCGTCAGCTTTCATGTTTGTTTTGGAGCCGCTCCCCAGGCCTTCATTGGAAAGAAAACAGGCCTTCATTGAAAAGAGGGGAAAAAAAAAACAGATTTCCCTGGTGAAATGTTATGTAGAATAAACAGTTATGTTTTGCTAACAGACCTCTGTTCAGATATATTTTGTCACACATTTATACAGCTCTTGTTTTCTTCATCAGCAGTGGCATGGGAGCCCGGGACAAGCCTCTCTACCTCACTTGAAGTTATATGACCTCCACATGTCAGACTCCAGAGAGCGTTCTAACATAACAACAGCATCATTGATGTATCTGCTTTTTATTCATTTTGTTTTTTTCTTTTTTCTTCTTCTTCTTCTTCTTCTTTTTCTTCTGATGGATTTTGAAAATCCCAAAGACTGCTACAGTACCACCTTTTTGCCAAGCACTTAATCGGCCACAAGCCCAAGGCACTTCCTTTGCTTTCTTTTTTTTTCCCCCTCTCCTGGTCTGCGAACATTGTTTTTGGAGGTGGCAGTGAGCTTAAAGCTCATGCCGGCATACTGGAAATGAGGGCCAAAAATGTCCTCTCGTCTCGTTTTGATTTTTTTTTTATTTTTTTTTTTGCAAAATCGCTTTCCTTTTCTCTCACTTTCTCTATGTTTGCCATGAACTATCCTTATTAGGAAGATGAAATGCTTAAAGCATACTCAAAGGTAGAAAATGTAACGCAGGAAAATAGAATATAGTTGCTTCATGAGGGGTGGACGTACTTCAGGACTTTCTGAAACACCCCCGGATGAAGGAAAAGCAACATTTTAATGAAGGTGTCGTCGAGAATACATAAGCCGTTTGTAAATCATTGCTCCGCTTACTAAAGGACTTTATTTCCTTTGTCACAGAGTGATTGTAAATATCACCAAAATGGAACCCTCTGTGTATTGAGCTGCCCTCTGCCATTTTTTTTTTTTTTTTCTTAGAAAAAAAAAAAACCTCTCTTGTTTGGTTACGTGATTTTTCTGTGCGGGTGGATTCAGTGAGGGGCCACACACATTAGAGCTCAAGTCGACGCTGTGTTCATGTCTCTCCAAAAAAAAGTAAAAGCAGGAAATGCGAAGGCTGAAAACTGTTTGTTGTCTTCGTCGGCCGAGCGGAACTCCTTTAGAGGACGTCACTCTGCTTGCACGGCCTCAGGACGTTACGGGGGTTAACGATTAAACCAATCCCCTTCTAGCTCCTCCTACTCTTGTCAATAAGGTCCGCCTCCTTTGCCTATAGCCCCGCCTTCCATCCTTTTAGTCTCACATCACTTGTACAGGTGAAGTAAAAAAGAAAAAAAAAATATGTTGCTAAATGTGAAATGTTACTAAAGAAAAAAAAAACATAACAGTGGGTTTTCAAGTTTTTGACTAGTTTCCTTAGGTGTTTTAGAATTGTGTTAAACTTTTCCATCTTTCTCTTTTCTTTGTTTTTGTTTTTGTTTTTGTTTTTTTTGTTGTTGTTTTTTTTTGTGTGTGTGTGTGTGTGTGTGTGTGTGTGTGGAAAATGTTTTCAAGATATCTCATTTTAATTTTCACTGTAGCAGGATTTGCTTTTCAGGTCATCGGGGGTAGATATTTTAATTTTTGTGTACAAACCTGCCAAACGTATTTCTTTAATTTGTAAAGCCAGTGACGAAAGAGCCCCATTTTGTTCTGTCGGATACCATAATGTTTTATAATTTGGTCATTTTATTTAATTGTTTGCAGGTTTTACATGTATTTATGGACAATATGAAGTAACATTTTGGCTTATTTTGCATCAGTGTGCATTATATTATGATTATTATTATTATTATTATTATTATTATTATTATTAATGAACCAACAACTTTATTTTTAGAATAATAAATATTTTCTGAATTTGTCATTGGTACACTTCTCACATACATGTACCAACATTAGCTTCATTTTTGTGTCACAAATACTTCTTTTTTTTTGTTTTCCTTTGTCTGTAATAAAATGTTTAAAGTGGAAAAGTGGATTTTCATGTTTCCTCTTATTTTCATAATCTCGCATTATTGCATCTTAAAAAAATTCATTTGTTCTTATGGCAAGCAGTCGGAGATATGCAGTCGCCTGTGAACATCGTTTTGCCCACAACCCGACACCCCTCCCCCCCCTGTGCTCCTCTCCATGCGTGTACCCGAGGTTAATTAGGAGGATTATCTTTGATGTTGCAGAAGTTACTGTAGCTGCTGTCACATGGCTCATTAGCTGCAGTTTTTAGGCTTTACTTAATGCACTTTGACCTTTTTAATGTCTTGTTTATCTTTTTTTCCCTTTAATTCTGGACAGATTGATTTTTTTTTTTACTCTACATGCAGCATAGATCAATATAGTTCTAACAGGTCATATATATTCTACCAGGTGACCATGTTTTTTTTTTCTTCTTCTTCTTCTACTAAAGGTGTGATGATGAAACTCTGGGTTACTGATGCAGTACACAGCCTTACAGAGTACTTTGGTAGAAAAAAAAAAAAGCAGCTGCCTTTTAGTTTTGAATTTCACAGTTGGATTAAAGGTAGAATAGAAATGGAATCTATCATCCCTACCCCCCTCAAAACATGCACCACCTTCTTCCCCGCTGAATTACGCCGAGGACGACGACGACGATGCAGTGCCCCCCAGAGGTGATTTATAGACAGTTTCATAGAGGGAGCTTTGCATGCCAGAAAGGAAAATTAAAATGATAAATTTGTATGTATTTTATTTGAATGCTCTGTAATGCTAAGGCCAAACTGAATGGAGTGTAAGGAAAAGAACAAATGGTTTTAAAAGGCTTTTGCCAATGAGAAAACCACATTTTGCTGCTGAAAATAATTTAAGCCATGTCTCAAGCAGCTTTTCAAACCCACTGCTTTGATATTGATCATTCCTTAGCTCTGTACAGTTAGCCAGTTGTCTTGCAAATAGGTAAACATCTGTTTAGCCGGTTATCCTGCAAGAAACATTTTTCCTACATCTGTCCTTATCTGTGCTTCTTACACATTTGCTGTTTGTTGGCTTGTGGTCGAACTGCAAGCAGCCTTTAATGGCTTTCTTTTAACAATGACGTTATGTCTTCTCCATCATTCATAATGGCCAGATTTGTAGAATGCAAAGCAGATAAATATCCTTTCGACACAGTCTCCTACCAGAGCTGTCAATATCTGCTGATCCTCCAGAGAAACCTGAGGTTCTCGTTTGATTTGCTAATTATTACTTGCCTTCCCTGGTCCATCAGTTTAGATTTCTGACCATTCCTTGGTAGGTCTGCACTGAAAACGCACAATATTTTGAATTGCACTTGTCTTCATATCAACATTTGTGTTATAGGGTATCCCTTTATGTTAAGGAATATAAATTGACCATGAACTTACCACCAATGAATATACATTTTAGTGGAATATCAACTTTTAATTAGTCATCATCGGATATTTTCTAATAACTTATTACTGCTGACCCAATTGAGTTTTTATTAAAGTAGTCCACTAATAATGGTTTGGAAATTGTAAGTGAAAAAGGTTGCTCCTTTGATCAATATGTAGCATGAATAAGAATTTTTCATGCTACATGTTTTTTCAGCTTTCATAAAGTGTTACTAAGATAAAGTGCTACCCAGCAAACAGCAGCCACGAACGAGTGTTTGGATGAAATGTTTGGTAGGATATTAGTGTTTCAAGTGCATTGCATGCAAAATCTACATTCCGATCATATATTTGGCCTGTTGGGTGGATTTTATATGCCCTTTATGGCCTTAATGAATGTGTATTTTTATTGGGTGAACCCAATCTGTCTTACACTGTTGTGGAACAAAAAGTTATTTCACTGCGTGATCCAATATGCCAATGTTATATTGAACTGAATTATGTAAAACCTATTTAGGGTGTAAATGTGTAGCAATGAGTGAGAAGACAGGGTCACTGTGTAGCCTGCCCATATTAATTTGACTCTATCGCCATCTGCTGGTAAAGTTAAATGATTACAACAATTACAGTATGACCATTTTCTTGCCCAAAACTAATACACCAAACTAATTTTAGTGTTTTACCAATGTCTGAAAAGCAAAAATGCTTCTTTTTTTAATTTACATTAAATGTTTGAGGGGTTTTTTTTTATGTTAATTTGTTAAGCATTACTTTGCATGGTTATGAACAATGTTTGCTACATTGCGTGTTAATACTAACTGTTAGTGTCTGAAACAGATAGGAAGCTTTCTTGTAACTTAAAGGGTAATCTCACACAGACACAGATGTTATGGCATCCTAATCTGAGCAATCCTAACTTCAACTACTTTCTTTTGCAAAGATTGAATCCCAATACGATTAAATAGTAACTACACTGTATATTTTATAAAGGTGTTACAAATAATATATAAAATGTTACTTTCCTTAGCTTTCCTACTCAAAATATATCACCCCAGTCAAACAATATTATTTTTCCTTTTTGTTTTTTGTTTTCGTTTTTGTCTATCCAATCTCCCATTGCTAATATTGCGTCCACCAGCTCTGATACTGTTTCCATCTGCAGCCTTCAGAGGCTTTCATTTCCTCCTCAGACAGATATGAACTCCCCAGACGGCCCAGGTTTCAGTGGCTCCATTGTCAGAAAGCCAACAGGCACAACAAGACAAACAGGAAAAAGATGGGCTTTTCATCGAGATCACTACCCAACCACTTGATGGCTCGGCAGATAACAACACTGAACTGCATTTTGAGAAAATTGCCCCGTGATATCCTCATTTGGATCAAAGCTGCTCTTGTGTTAGGAGGTAGCCTGCTCTGTCTGAAACAGCAGACTGCAGTGAGTAAGCAGCCGACCTTTTGTTCACCGACGCTAGCATGTCTGAGTTCTGCATTTATTCACGCAGCACAGTATTTTTCTGGAAGGAAAGCTGCTAAATCTTCAATGTCTTGTTATACAGAACGCAAGCAATTCCAGCATTGAAGAAAATACTTTTATTGTTACATGTACCTGCCATGGTCACCAAGATACAACAGATATAATAGGTACTCTCACTTTTAAGATTAAAAATACACATTTTCTATTTTTTTTTCATGACATTTTACCTGGCAAATGTGATTACATAATATAGTAATGTTTTACACATATACAGTACTTTGTGCACAATATAAAATATATGATGAGGCTTACAGAACGCATCCATCATCATTTGAGGACGATCGAAAATGAGGGAATCCATATTCAATCTCTGTGCTATTTATTGGTGCTTTCATTGCTGTTATGGATGTGGCAGAATAATGAGTGTGAAATATTTTTATGCACTATAATAATTATATTACGTCTGCTGATTTTATTTTTAAAAAATAAAAAAAAATGTAATTATGGTACTATTACAACAAAAAAAATAAGTAGAGAATAAGGGAAATTCTCAAGAAATTCAAAGACTTACTGGAATAAAAACGCTGGTAAAATGGAACACATTTCCCTGTTTTTCGTTCCTTCAGCCATCATGTATTGAATGAATTATCAGAATTCAGTGAAAACTTTTAAAACTTTTTTTTTTTTTTCTTTATGCAGGACTCAGTTTTTCCTGCTTCGGGGAATGCTCTCTCTCTCTCTGGGTTTTTGTGGGGGGCTGCGTCTCTGGCTTCATTAAACATTCAGTTTGGTCTGAGAGTGTCACAAAAAATATGAAATATCAGCATTGACAAGGCTGGCACAAACGACAAAAACGTCCAATGCGAACACTAACACAAACACTGCAGGGCTATCTGGTCCATCCTTTCTGCTACTAGTGCTTTACAACAACAGAAGCTGGTTTCTCTGTAATCTTTTCATGATTACATTGGAGACGTGGAAATCATAGAAAATCATTTAAAAAACCAGACTACCCTAATAGAAACTCTCCTACTACACAATAAATTGCAAATCTTGTTTTTTTGTGTTTGTCTAGAAACTGTGCTTGAAAATAAGTTACTGAGTCATTGTAGGAATGATTGCAAAATGCTGTTTCAGTCAAAAGCTGCTTAACATAAATGTTAATATGGGTGAAATGCTGTGCTGCTAGTAGGCCTCTTTAAATAGTGACATCATACAGTGGCTCTGAAAAGTGCAAGCAGCTCTGCTAAAATTCAAGTTTTTATATGTTTAATGTAAAATATCCTGCAGAGCTCAACTGGAAAACACAAAAGGAAATAAAGCTACAATAACCCGGTTGCCCAAGAGTAAACAACCCCAAACTAAGACTTTGTTGAAGAACCTTTACACTCAACTTTCAGTCTTCTCGAGTTTTCACCTTTTATCAACTCTAGTGAATCTACATTTAAGTTCAGTTGCCCCATTTTGTTTGCTTTCCGTGACATTTTTCCATTTGCTCATTTCATCCTCTAGCTTCAGCTTCAGTTTGTAAAGCGGCGGCAAAGAATCGACTCACTTATCTCAGTGCGTTTGTCAGGAATACAAACATTAATCAATTAAGATTTGTTCGTTTTCCAGTTGAGTTGCACAGGATAAATATCACATTAAAGACGCTAAAATTATGAAGCTGCTGTATTAGGATCTCATTGCAGAAAATAATGGACATTTCATAGGGGTGTGTGGTAAAGCTGCATAATATATTGAGTCCCGGTTGTTATCAAAGTATCAATATGTGCAATAGTGCAACTTCAAAATGTTGTTTTGATGCAATGATGGATGGTCCAAGTGAGTAGGATTAAAACACTGCTCACCAATAACCTATCTGGACATTTTGACAGACTGTTGCTGTCTTTTACCCACACATCCTCTGTTGAAGCTCAGAGAGAGTGGGGAAACATGGCGATGACGGAAAAGAAAGAAAATAGGGGTAATCTAGCAATTGCATTCGATATTATCAATGCAATATTCAACTGTAATATTGAAAAGCTCTGTTTTCCTATTATTGTGCAGCCCTTGCAGACCTTTGAGAGCCACTGTACGCTAGCAGCATGTTAGATACAGAAATACAACCGTCTCTTCTGCTGAACCCTCAGTTTTACCTCACACGTCTTCACTTTCTGAAGAAGTGTAAACTACTCAGTACTAGCTAAAGTTTTATCATTGATGGCAGACAAAGTTAAAACAATCAAACCCGTCTTCTGTTTTTCTTTTCATTTTCTCGTCGGTGGACAGTAAACCTGCAAGCCAGTAGATTTACAGCATTTTCTTATACTGTGTTTGCAGCATAACCATATATCCACTGCCGCTATTCACATTTTTAGGAGAAAGCATGTCCCAGCATTACACGTCACAAGACTGTCAAAACCTTTCAGAGTAAAAGCTGCAGGAACGAATCTGAAATGCGGCTTGAGACGTGACCAGCAGGCATTTTGAACTGCCTGCAGGAGTCGCAGAATATGCTTCTATATATTGTACACAAGGGCACGCCACAAGGCCTCGTTGTGAATGTGTAGTTTTTGTTTTCACTTTAGCTTCAGCTTGTAAAGTACATTTGAAAAAGAATGTGCTCAAAATGAACGTAAACATTTGAAGACTGTTGCTCGGTTTGCCGGGCGTTACTCAGCCTCCTCGTGTTTCTCCTTCTCCTCAGGAACCGACATGAAGATCTTCTGACAGAACATTGTGAAGATTTCTGTGACAAAACAACAACCCGTTGTATTACACATATTGCTTAGCCACAATTCTGAAAATAAAGAAAACATTGCCTCACACCATTGCTTCACATTGGGCAAAACAATAAAGCAGAACAGCGGGTACAGGTATGCTCAGTTTCATAACAAACTGCAGGAGAAACCTCTTTAGCCCGGTCTGGACAAAAACAACGGCATCATTTTAAAATAAGCAAACCTAGAACTTCACCTACCCAGCATCTTCTTGATCATATGGGGTTTCTTCCACTTGTAGCCGAGCAGATACGCAGGAATGCCCGTGAGAATGATGCTGCTGCCCACCAGGCTCTCGAACGGAGCCGCCCAGAACGACACGACAATCATGAAAACGCAGCCCAAAACAAACGTCACCGGGATGAAAAGATACACCTGGAGAGGGAAAATGAATGAAAAAGCTGTTAATTGTACAAATACGGGAAGGTGTCAGGTAGAAGATTGACTTAATACGCAACAACAGATTTGGCTGAAACCAACGATGGCAAGAAAACTTTACCCCTTCACCCTTTTATTTCTGTTATTTCTTCCTAATACCGGACCTTAAGATTTATAAATAATAATTTACACAACCAACTAATGTGATATTAAATAATATAATATTCCATCCATCCATTTTCCTTCACCCTTGTCCCTCAGTGGGGTCGGGAGGGGTGCTGGTGCCTATCTCCAGCTCACGTTCCGGGCGAGAGGCGGGGTACACCCTGGACAGGTCGCCAGTCTGTTGCAGGGCAACACAGAGACAAACAACCATGCACACACACACTCACACCTAGGGGCAATTTGGAAAGGCCAATTAACCTGACAGTCATGTTTTTGGACTGTGGGAGGAAACCGGAGAACCCGGAGAAAACCCACGCATGCACAGGGAGAACATGCAAACTCCATGCAGAAAGACTGGGGCCGGGAATCGAACCCAGAACCTTCTTGCTGCAAGGCGACAGCTCTACCAACTGCGCCACTGTGCAGCCCATAATATAATATTGATTATATTATTTAATGTATATTCATCTTTTCTAAAATGTATGGTATTTTAGAAAAGTTTAACTGAGATGTCAAGAACCGAGGCAATTAAATCTTGTTTTCTGACAGGCGTTCTGAACCAAAACACACACACAAAAACTTAAAGTCTTGTTTCATAATTAGCTTAGAAATAAAGCTGGGATCCCTGTTTATTTCCTGTGTGTGGATTACTTTGTAGAACAAATGGGCTGAGATCACTCGGCCTCAAACGAAAGATAAAAGGCGACTGTCAAGGTTATATTCCCACGATAAGAGGGCAACAAAGAACGGCGCATTCATTCGGTTGCCACGCCCGCCTGTCGTGGAAACACAGCGTGGTTCCACTTCCGACTCACAACAGGAGCAGGGATACAATGGTGCTTTCGCTGAAAATAAAACAAAAATAGTCCAGCCCCTGTTTAACCTGCCGACATGTTGATGTTTTTGAGAAGACAAAAGAATCTGGCTGAGATTCAAGTGGGCTCAGGGTCTTTTATTTGGATTTAACCACACCCCCCCCCAAAAAAAGGTGACCAGTTTAAATCAACGTTGTTCAGGCTGTACCTTAATAGGCCTTCTCAGATCGGGCTTGGTGATGCGCAGCCACACCAGGCCGGCGATCGCCATGCCGACGCACAGCCAGGTGAAGAAGCTGAAGAGATTAATGACTGAGAAGATGTCCTGGGAGATGGCGTACATCATGGACAGGAGGCACTGTTGCAAAGTACAAAAATCACAGCACCGGTTGTTCTCTTTGACATGAATATAAACTTAGCACAAAAAGTAAAGAAATATGCGTTTAGCAGATTTTGTTGTCGTTGTTGTAACAATGCTGGTTGGTAATAAATCCCAGCCTACCACACATTTTCTTTTCACATTTTGTTTCAAACGTCCACTTATCTAGACTTTGGTATTTTCTGGGATTTGCTAAAACTGAAGTGTGGTACAGGGCATTTTATTGCGATTTAGGTACGAACTAATATTTCAAATAGTAAAGGAAGATTTTTAAAGTAGAGAATGTGAAGACAGGGACCTTTAAAAATAGCACTTTTAATCATTCACATCAATCAGACCCTGTTTCAGAACCACAGGTTCCATTTTCCGGTATCCACAAAAGTCCTGAATTTAACTTTGTTTTTATCTTTGAATGATCCTGCATTTAATAGCTCTCAACAAACAAAATAACTTTTTGATAATCACAGTATGAAGCCCACATCAAAGCATGTGATTTAATACAATTTAATATAAAATACAAACAATTTATCAAGAATTTTTGGAATAATGCTCTTTTAAGAAAAAAGTTTTTTTTAAAAAGTCTGAAGTTTTCATTACAGAAAAAATTTAAAATAATATCCAATTACGTACTTTTGCAGACTTCTCAAGAATGAAGAGACCCTTAAGAATGTTGTACAAGTAGAAAGCCTGTTTATTTCTTTAAGTGATGCCTCGATTGTGGGTTGTGGTTAAGGGCTGGGTCTGTGGGTTGCACCCATGAAAAACTTGCCAAACCCTTTCCACCAGGGGTGCCCAAGTCCAGTCCTGGAGAGCTACCATCCTGCAAGTTTCAGATGCATCCCTGCTTCAACACACCTGAATCAAATGAATGGCTCGTTATCAGGCCTCTGTAGAGCTGATCCCGGTCTGTTGGAGTAAGGATACTTCTAAAACTTGCAGGATGGTGGCTCTCGAGGACTGGACTTGGGCACCCCTGATCTCCACCATACCAAACTGTTTTAGCTGGAGGCAGTGTGATGCCGTTTGCGCCAAATAGCATACAGACTCAAGCAGGAGTAAGTAGTTGGCCTTTCTATCAGTGTTTAAGTTGCTGAACAAATCTGAAATGTAAAAAGAAAAAAATAACATCAACAAAGGATGGAAAAAGAGTTGGAGCCAGTTCAGCCTTACTGTAAAGATTAGTGATGGCACAGGTGTAAACAAGTCTGTATGAACCAGTCCCAGAGCAGCAGGGAGTTGACCTTCTCTGGCTCCAGCGTAGAACAGCCTGGTTGGGAAACAGGCAGTTATTTTCCACTGAAGCAGATAACATTTCCATTTCCACCCCCAGGTCTAAGGAACAAAAAAAAAAAAAAAAAAACACATGTAAATGTTGTGGTTTAGTCACCGTGCTGATGTAAATAGAGATCCATTGACGGCTCCGAAGCAGGAGAGTCCCACAAAGACAGGAATCAACCAGGCCATCACGCCAAGGTGGTACTCTCCAAAGCTCTGCATCAGCCCACGAGGACAAAGACACATACAGAGGTGAAAGTTTTGTTGTAGATTGGTATGAAAACTAAAGACACACATGTTGTCATGAACTGAAGGGAATCACACTTACCACAGCAACCGCCTCAGACTCAACCATGACTTGAGGAGAAATGGTGGTGAAGTAAGCCAGGTTGGTCAGAACGTACACCACTGTGACTATCGGCATTGATATGATAATGGCTAAGGGCAGATTTCTGTGGGGAGAGACCAATAATCATTAAACAACAATACAGCAAAGCCAGCATTTTTGTAACAGGAAAGATTTCTTCACTTCATAGAGTAAATGTGGCGTTCGATTTCATGCGATCCGATATTTTTATTTCCACTCAGCTTTCATGTGTCATTGTATTCTATCCGCCATGCAGTCATCTGACGGTAGACAAGCGTATTCATAGATGGGGGCAGTCATGCCATTGCTGTAATATTCACACAAGACTCGGTAAAATACTGAAATCAACCTGCATCACTATTAAGTCACCTCTCTGGATTGATCATCTCCTCAGTAACATAGTTCAGGTAGTTCCTGTGGGGAAACAAAAACAATTGGGTTAAGGTGTTTTAATGAGCAAGTAAGAAATTAATGATAAACAGATATTTCAAAGTCTCACCAGCCACCAAAAGCAAAGAGGCCGCTGTACAACGCCAACACAATGTTGTCCACTCCCATTTTACTGCCTTCAAAAGCCTTTTCTGGTGTCAAATACGGCACATCACCTGTGTCCACACACAAAAAGTTATATGAGGAACGACTAAAACAGAAACTCTGTGTTGTTTATTGACAAATGTGGAGCTAGAAATCAGAAATAATGGCTTGGGCTCCCCTTGTGGTGGCAGAGGGACAAAGCAACCACAGAAACAGCAGCAAATACATTTCTGAAAGGGGTATATTCTGACAAAACTTATTAAAAAAAATCAAATTAACATTGACACTTGTTTCTGGTTTGTTCAACAATTAGCATTGCAGCACAACCAGTCAGTAGGGTGAGGAAGAAATGCAGCTTTTTTAAAATCTCTAACAAACCATTTCCTTAAAAGATGTGGGGTTGATTATTAGCCGATAATTGATTTTTTTGCCATGTGTGGCATATACACGTAGTGTGTGTGTGTGCATGTGTGTGTATGTGCGTGCGTGTGTTTACAAGTTTTCCTGAAGACAGAGCTTTATTACTAGTGATTATTTGACCATAAGTGCCTGTAATGAAGGTCTTCATTACTTGGCGGCACAACACTTGAAATGTGTTAAATGATAAAAGAAATGCATGATGAATGAAATTAAACGGATACAAACAGATTGAAATGTTTTATTGATTGTGTGTTTTATCCAGTTGCATCTCAGCTGGAACTGATGGTGTCCTGTTAAAATACAAACAAAAGGATAATATAAGTATTGTGATTGTTTGAAGGCTTTATGTGGGTGTGGCTTA